>NC_074713.1:5767500-6076250 GCF_947242115.1 Biomphalaria glabrata
GCAGTTGCAAATTTCGTAGCCACTAGAAAATAAATTAATAAATAAGTATGGAAAAAAAAAGCATCGAGTTTTAAAAGCGAATGTAAAAAAAAATGTAGTCGCTTTTTTGTTTAGGCGATCTGATAAACATTTATAAATGACATTTACTTGTTTAATCAACATTCTGTTGGCAACTTAAGAGGTGACTCTGTCACGTGATCGCAGCAATGTCTTAGTCATTTCACTTCAGGAGCGGCCCCTACTCGGAAAAAAATATGGCCTGGGGAGGTGGACGCAAGCTGTTTTAGCCTACTGATAGCTGGGTGCGAATCGCCCCTGTTCCTGTCTTTCTTCGATGGAGCTGGGTGCGAATCGCCACTGTTCATTCCTTTCTTCGAGGGAGCTGGGTGCGAATCGCCACTGTTCCTGCCTTTCTTCGGGGGAGCTGGGTGCGAATCGCCACTGTTCCTGCCTTTCTTCGGGGGAGCTGGGTGCGAATCGCCCCTGTTCCTGTCTTTCTTTAAGAAAATGGGGAAGAGCAAAATAAAAAAATAGATCTCATCTTTTAAAAGGTCTAGAATGGAATGGGATGGAATGGAAGAGAGTGTGTGTGTGTGTGTGTGCTTATGTATGTGTGAGTGGGGGGGGGGGCACTTTTCCCATACAGTGTGTGACTTTAACTATTTAAGTGTTATTAGCACTTCTAAAGCACACACCCAACACACACACACAAACTCTTTGAAAGATGCAAGCACTCTTGTTTTCAATACCCCCCCCCCCCATCGCCAATTCAACTCTAGACGGATAAATCTGTATTAATAGAGCTAGACCTATATCTCGTCCAGTGGCGTAGCGACCAAGACGCGAAGGGGTTCATTGCGCCCCAGGCCCATGACCTCTGGGGGCCCACAAGGGCCCTTGAAACGAAAGAAAATTGACTAAGAATGTTGTAGAGCTCTTGTTTTTTTTTCTTGTTAAAAGTCGTCACTGACTTATCTTATCCTATCAATTACAGACGTTCCATTTTGATTGAAGATAGTAACATCGACGTAATTGAATATAATGTAACTTGTTGAATGTAGTACCTACGGCCTTTGGCAAATGTACCAATATATATACGATGCCTCGATTTGGTTTTTATTACATTCAATCTACTGGAAGAAGCTCACTGGCCAGTCATCATATTCTTGAACCCGGGCCCACGAGCACCTTGCTAGTCATATTCCTTGTCAATTTCCAGTGTTCTATTGCAGTGTTTCCCAAACTGTGTTCCGAGGAACCCTGATGCTCCGCGAGGCCTGAATAGGTGTTCACACAAACTACTGGAATAATTAACTTGTAGGCCATTTTGTGAATTAACCTCCCTTTAAAAAAAAAAAAGCAAAGTTTCCGCTAAATACTCAGAGTGTGCGAATTGTCCCGTTAAGGAGAAGGTCTGGGAACCACTGTTCTCTTGTGACTGACTGCCACCAAGTACACTGACGTCATGTTGCAGTCACGGTATGGACATTAACTTCAAAAGTTATGTTGGCGAAGGCATGTGCTTACGCGCGGTTGTGTATATGTTAGTTCGAAAAAAAAAAGTTCCTTTTTTTTATTACATAAATCCTATATGGCGCCTTGAGAAGGTGTAAGTATTTTACGGTAGTAAAAGAAAGACTAGATATATATTCCCTGAGTGTCGCCGGGGGAGGCGAAACAACATTGATATAGAAACTGCCATTGTATAAAGTAAAGTATTTGAACATAACAAGATAGGAAAATAAAAGAATAATACATTATATGCATATGAGTTATTACCATAAAACAGTATAACATTACCGATTTAAAAAAAAAAAAAAAAAAAATTGACAAATGGGTGAGTACATGTCAATGACACATACGGAAAGAGTCACAAACATTTGAACATTTGAGAGTACACTCTTCGTCACGTGATGCCAGGACGGTAAACACAGAAGGCGTGGCCTAAAAGGTGGCTGCATGTCGTCTGCTTTGTGTGCAGTAAACTAGTTGACGACACTGAATGTTTTATTGTGGTTGTTAGAGTTGGTGTTGTTTGTTTCTTAACACTAGGAACAACAATACCCTAAAACACACACACACACACACAATATTATTTATGCATTGTTTCCTGCACTACACGGGTGTGACCACGTGAGACAGAGGGAGACAGAGAGGTGGATCTCCTTATGCACCTTCAGCACTTTTGTTTTGGTTTTCTTTCAAAACGCTAAACTGCTGTTTATAAAACGAATCTAGTAGATCTAGCCTGCAAGAAAGAGTTGCTTTAGTGCTTCTGAAGAGATCAGCAGAGAACTTGAGACATTTCTGGCTGACACAATTGCGGCCAATGCCCTTCGGAAATGGTCGTTAGCGTTGGGATCAGGGGCGTCACTAGGGTGGGGTACCTAAGAACTTTGTTCATTGCACAGGCGGAGGTGTAAGAAAGCCTCCAACAGATCCACACAAGTTCCTCAAGGGGCAGCTTTATCGCGGATACCCGCACGGCCGCTGTGCTACAAAGAATGAAAATGACGCTGTTTCCCCGGGGTGCTCGGCCTTCGGGTTCTCATCTAGTCCACAGAATCTTGGGTTACGAGCTCCGGAAAACAGAAACGCTACGAGTTTGCACTTTCTTGGATCCGTTTCAGTTGTTCAAACAGACCCGCGGAGGAGAGTTGCCTAGAGTTTCAAGTCTTCGACTTAACTCTTTTGAAAGTAACCAATTAGGATGCCCTTAAATGCGCACGGCACGTAATGTGTTAACCATCGTGCATGTTATGTAGCGTAATGTCACGTGACCACATCATTCACTTCCGTAACGCCGCGAATTATATAAACACAAACTCTATTCATTAATTAGAATAGATTAGCGCAGGTCTAAATAATAAAAAGGCGTTTCAAATTTTATCTTCATTTCTTAATTATGTTTTCTTCTGGACATGTATCCACTTACCAATTATATGTGCATTAGATAATGGACCTCATTCACCAATCGTAAACAAACAACATTGAGGCACGTGCTTCTCTATCTCTTCCATACAAATTAGGATCTAATTTTTATCAACAATGGTTATCACGTGACAGTTTTTCCACGTTGTTTTATTAATATTATCACGTGACATTTCTTTTTTAGTGAATGAGGTCCATTAGGCCTGTGATGTCAAGTCCTCCCCCCGTCCCTCCCAGATCTTCTCATATCACTCTTCCCCCTCACCACCCTTCCGTACTCTCCTCTTTTAAGTTCAGAAGATTGTCACTCTACTCAACATAGACGAACTATTGCGCAAAGTCCTTACGGTGCCTGTACTGTTATATAAAAACGGGAATTTAAACAGAAATATAACGTGGAGTTGTATTTAGTTTGCAAAGTACCCCCCCCCCCTCTGGCCAACCCCTTGATACGACCCTACAACCACCTTATCTTCTGACCTGTTGCTCTCGGAGCAGTACACAGTAACGCGTGTCTTCTGTTTCGGCTTGGCGCTGTGACTATATTTAGCCCGAGGTCACATGACGTAAGTAACAAGTATATCCGGTTTCAAGGGGGAGACAAAAACAATGATATGAAAAAATGTTTTGTGTTTTCTTTTTGTAGACACTCGCTAGTTCTGCTTTCAATTACTTCCGATAAAAGCAGCACGGGAGAAACAGGAGAAAGAGGGAGATTGTGGGTCGAAGTGAATAACCGCCTAATTATTTTATTATTTTTTTTTTTGTTTAAACGTCGGGTCGCAAATTGCCATTCTGGCATTTAGATTTTTCCCCCTTTAAAAGTACATGACATACAAAAGTAAAAGGGAGGCAATCAATAAAGATTGTTTAATTCGCTAATAAGTTTCACAGTAACAACGTTATTTATAATTAGCATTAAAATAAATTTAAAAAAAAAGAAGAAGAAAATTGATTAACCCTTAAAGTGCTGAACTGCTTTACAATGAGTGCATACACAATCGTGATATTTAGAGGCTAAACTACCACACGCGGTTTAAGGGTCAACAGACGAGTAAGTAAGATAATGTTTGGTTTAACTCTTTTATATCTATGATATTATTATTATTTTATAAAATGTGTAGCGACCAAAAGCGAAAAAAAAAAGACATTTTTTAACACATTACCGTGACTTAGAACTATCACTTCGGCGCCAAGTATGACCAATGGAAGTCAACACACCCTGCAAAGTATAAAGCATTATACCATATAATAGCGCTTCTATGTCTAACAACTTTGTATTTCACAATATTTAAAGCATCAATTCATGTCAACAATTCACAAATGTACACCTGATGATGTCATACTATGTGATTTGTTTTTGTTAATTCATTTCTTTAATGATGATAAACAATAGACTATTTGATGGATAGCCCCCCCCCCCCCTTTTTCAAACAGAATACTAACCTTTCCACTCTATAGCAAATAATGTCAAAAGTTTTTTTTTTTTTGCAAATGCGGAACACACAGTTACCTATATTATATTTGTAAAATATTACTAATTAACGGAGTTATGTATCAAGAGATCTCATCCACTGTCGTACGGATTCGCATGAATTTTCGTAAACTTCTTCTTCTTCTAGCCAGCTTTTTGCTGTTGAGCTGTCAGCTCTTTTGCAGGGGGACACGACAATTCGTTCAATGACATTTCGTTCACCGACAAATCGTTCACGACTTTTCGTTCACGCGACTATTCGTTCACCAGACATTTCGTTCACCCGACAATTCGTTCACGCGACATATCGCTCACGGACTATTCGCTCACAGATAACTTGTTCACCGACAACTTGTTTACCTACAGTTGGTTCACGACAAATCGTTCACACGACAAATCAAATATATATGTGTGTGTGTGTGTGTGTGTGTGTGTGTATGTGTGTGTGTGTGTATGTGTGTGTGTGTGTGTGTGTGTGGCTGGATGTCAAGAGCAGATCCATGGATACAACGCCAAAAAAAGAAAAAAAAAAGGGGGGGGGGGAGTTAGCGCCCATATCCTCCAACCGTCCAACTACACAGCTTGGACGTCACATTAAATTTATGTTTTTAAAAATCAACAACAACTTTTCACTGACAAACAACAACAGCAGCAAACGTGAAAGCGACGTAGCGGTTGACATTTCTGTTGATATTAATATGTTTTGTTAAGTGAATAATTGATCAGTCCAGCATTCAAGTCTGGGGGGGGGGGAGCTGGGTGGATATCGGGTCGCTAGGAAACGAAAACAAAACAAGGGAAGTAATTGTAAAAAACAAAAACAAAAAAAGTTCCGTTTAACTACTCTTGGCTTATGCAGTGCTCCTTTGGTGGCGTATTTGTCCACACAGAATTGGATAATTCTCTTATAATGAGGCCATGAAAGGTGTTTATAAGTTTCTTGTATGCGTTCAGTAACTGCTGGGTGATGAGTGGCGTAGTTAGGGAAGGGGGTGGTGAGTGTTTCGGAGGGAGGCTGTGAAGACCTCTAATGACCCACTGCGTGATAATTAGATGCGAAGAGCTTGAAAAGGTTAGATGTGTGTGTGTGTGTGGGGGGGGGGGAATGCAAGAGCCACAAGTGATAGAGGAAGGGGGGAGGGAGTTCACAGTTTAAAAAAAAAAGTGTTTGTGTCATTGTGGCTCCCGCGTGACGGCAATATCGACAGTCAGGAGCGTAGCCCAAAGGAGAGTGAACCGGAATTAGGCAACGACAAATCCATTCAGTAGAACACTAAGCCGTCCTGTGAAAATGTCGGCCACGCTAAGACACAATGCTTGATTCTGTATGGGCTTCAGCTACACCTGTAGTACTCAACAATAAACATTCAAGAAATAAAAAAAGTAAAATCAAGGCACGCCTTTCAGATGTTAAACTCCTCTGTTTCAATCGCCTGCAATTAACGAGGGTGTGATGTGACCAGCACAACGACCAACGGTCCGTACTTCCCTAGTGTATGCAAAAAAGTAAAGTTCCCTTTTCAGACCTTGTGGTCTATAGGGCAGATGATGTAAATGTTATCTGTTTCTGTGGTCTACGGTTAACGAGGGTGTCATGTGTGGCCAGCACAACGACCAACCTCCTTTACTTTTCCCCAACTAATGTCAGGTACCCATTAGAGCTGGGTGGACTCAGAGGCACCCAAAGATCCAGAAATTAAAAATGTCAGTCTTCACCAGGATTCAAACCTCGGTCCCCGGTTCGGAAGCCAAGCGCTTTACCGCTAAATGCACCGCGCCCCCCCCCCCCCCCCACAGTGTATGTTTTATACCTATTAAGAGATGAGTGGACTCCCGAAGTTCAAAGCCCCATCACCGACGGGATTCAAACTCAAGACTTCAGGGCTTCGGCGCTCGGTGACCACGTTCCATATAAATAATACAATATTTTGATTGAAATGCTCATAAGGATTCGAACTAAGACCCTCTCTGCTAAAGCCAAGCATTTTGATTGAAATGCTCATAAGGATTCGAACTAAGACCCTCTCTGCTAAAGCCAAGCATTTTGCCATAGACCATCAAATCACCAACATGAGCATCTATATTTTAGTGGGTTAAAATTAGGTCATCTATTTTTAAACAAGTTAGAAACAACGGTGTTATTGTCCTGCACTTTAAGATCTATTTTTAGACTCTGACGTAATATTACAATCGACTCGTCAATACGCCGAAGCATGGGTTTAGGCCTGTTTGAATACTTTGGAGTATAGACTTAAGCCTGCTATGATGAGCAAGAGCTTACGCCTAGGCCTGTTATAATAGACTTGAAAGTAGGCAGATGCCTGTTTTAATAGGATACAGTGAAGGCCTATGACTGTTATAATAAGCTTGATTGTAGGCCGAGGATTGCATTAATATGCTAGCTTAAAACACAAGTCCCATTTTTTTATAGCTAGTGTAGGTAAACAAGTTATAGGCCTAATTAACAGTGATGTAGGCCTAATATTTGTTTCATTCAACTATAATGCTGGCCTACACCTGCTGAAATCAATTGGAGTATGGATCTAGAATTCTAGATCTTCGTCTGTTGTTAAATTTTAAACCGCGGCTAAAGCGCTAAACTGCGCAACTAGGGACATAAGTGCGAATGATGGATCAAAGAGAATGATTGACAATGGACTTTTATTTATGATCGGGAAATAGGAGGTAAATATAACACGAGATCTATTACCTTGCTAATCCTATGTTGACATGTCCTTGTAAAATCGTTTCTAGAAAGAAGAGGCTGTAAAATAGTCACAGTTCAGTATTTGCTATCAACTGCGTGACGTAGTATTTGGGAAATACTGAGGAATATATCCCAGTTATTTGACAGTATCCCCTGCAAGCTGAGCAGATTCAAGAAAAAATTAAGTTTTAAGTAGTCTTTCAGACCTTGCCATCTATAGGCAAGATGATCTGGTTTTATGACCGGCGGTTAACAAGGGTATCATGTAGCCAGCACAACGACCAACCGCTTTTCTTTCCCCAAACTAATGTCAGGTAACCATTATTAGAGTTAGGTAGACTCAGGAGCGCTCTTAAGATCCGGAAAATAAAAATCCCAATCTTCACCGCGTTTAGAACCCGTGAGCCCTCCGTTCGGGAAATAAGCGCCTTACAACTCGGGCTCCACGCCCCTTTCATTCAAGAACGTCAGGGCGACTTGGCTTCAAACTGGCACCCTCTGTTTGGTACCCCATGAAATGTTGTTTATTATATCTACCAATACGATGGCTGAGCAGTAACGCTCATGATGTCGCAGACGAAGATCTTCGGATCGAACCCCAGGTTAAGAATCCCCCTCAATTTATCCAGCTGTGTACTTGGCACTTGCCATTTCATACCAAATGTGGTTGGTCATATGGTACTGTTCACAAGACACCCTCGTAAGCATTTGACCACTGAAACTCTTCACTCGACTTGACTGATGAAGAAAATAACAAACATTTCTCCATTCTTAAATGACTATTTCAACATTCCAATATACAGGCAAAACGTTTTATTTAAACTTATTCACACAATTTTTGTGTTTACTTCATGGTAAATTTCAAATGTGCTACTGAGGGCTGCGTCGGCGCTTCTTTTTTGACAAAACTATTTTTAGTATTTGCTGGCCGAAGGCCAAATACTTAAGTAAATAAAAAGAGGGAAATGACACAGCTTCGAAGCGTGGAACCCTGACCTTTCATCGTACTGTACAGCGCGCTACGGTTGACAGACAAAGCAAGTACCCAAGTGTGAATGTGTGTGTGTTTGGGTGCGCTAGAGGAAAAAAAAACAATATCCCCACAGATGTGGGTGCTGACCTTTCAACGTCAGGTATTTCAAATGATGATTGTACAAATAATCAAAAGACGTCATGGCGGTAGTACATGCTTCGTTTCGTCTATTAGAGTAGAGGTTTTTTTAAAATGGTCCAATCACAGCTACTAACATATACACACACATACTCCCTTTATTAACATTTTTGTTTAGCAAATGTCATAACAGACGAAGACTCTTTGGAACTCTAGGCCCACGGAAGCTTGCCTTCGTCTGCCTATTCAAAAGTTGGAATGATCCAATCAAAATGTTTGGATCTTTATATAAATACCAATGGTGTGTAGGCGAGGCCGAATGCCGAACACACCGGGGAAACTCCACCACACTTCTTCTCTGTACGACATTCCCGACATCATATGTGCTAGTTGTCCGCCATAAAAACGGTCTTTTGATGAACGGTGTGTGAATTGTGACTGTTTGTTGGGGCTTTCGTCCATGTCCGACCAGTGCGATGCACTCGGTCCTTAGATACACCAATGGTAGTTCTGTTTTGCTTCTCCTCTGGAGACCGCTTCCACCCGAGCGCCACGGAGAAGCGAATAGCCCAGGAGATGTCAATGTGCACACACATTTACAACTGAAGCATAACGTGCAAGACAATAGGAAAAAAAAAAGGTCTAGGAAATATGCATATTATTAGTTCAAGGCGATCCGTGAACGGCGAAAGCCTGTTACCTTATCATATTCAGATCAACAAGATTGGTCACGTTGGTGTTACGGTGACCCAGAATAGTTTAAACTTTTATAGATAAATGGAAGTTCGTATTCTAAATGTTCTGAAACATTGACGATCTCAAGAGGGAAAAAAAAATCGCATTGGTGTGTCCGCCATGTTGAATTTCGTACAAGAGAATCTGGGCGGTAACGACGTTCCTATGTGGTAATCGACTTTAGCGACCACGAGATGCACTGTATCATTCAAGCTATCTGGGCGGTAACGAGGCTTGCTGTGGGCGACGTGTTTGGTAATCGACTACTGTAAACAAACGCGCACTTTTAGGACCGGAGCGGTTCAAAAACACAAACGTGACGGCATTGACCTTTCATGGCATTCGGTTGAAACTAAAATTTAATGATTCCTGTCAAAGTTGTAAACTGATCCCCCCCCTCCACGAATTCTTATAAACAAGAGTACACAGATGACAAGAAAAGAGGGGGGGGGGAGCTGCAGAACTGGCCCCACTCCTTACCCCTTTATTTTTAACTAAAAGTTCTAATATTTATTTATATTTTATTTTTACAATTGGGATTATTAGTGCTGTAAGTCTAATACGAGCCCGTTAAAAAGAAAGTTGTTTTTTTTTTGTTTGTTTTTTTACCTTGATCCAGTAAGTGGATTAACGTATTGCCCAGTGGACATTAAGGTTGTCGGAATAAGTATATATAGGAAAACTGCCATATCCATATTCATATTTTACAAAACGGTTACAGAGACTTACTTCACTACAGGCCTTCATGGATCAGATCATGCTCCTCGCAAGGTCGTGCGGTATGCGCGCTGGACTGTCGTTCAGTTGTCTCGATGGTCCAGGGCTCACACCCTGCCCGCTCCCACCGCCCGTCGTCCTGCCGGAGGTTTGAACTAGGAAGTAGATTATCTTCAACTCTGAAGGAACATCTGAAACATGCAAAACTATTTTACAAACATTTTTACAAACAAACACTGAGGACAAACCACGCTTCACTCGATTCAAGAAAAATCTATACTTAGCCTATCCGTTCAAAAACAATTTCGATTACTTTTTCCTTTAAACTCTATATCTTCAAAAACAATTTTGATTACTTTTTCCTTTAAACTCTTATCATTTTATGTTCGTCTCTTACGTTCTCTTATCTCCCCTTGATCCTACATAGTGTTTGTTAACACCACTATATAAATTATATTATGATTTATTATTAATAATTAAGATAAGATCATTTTAATTGGTCCAATCAAATGGAAATTCATGTTGACCACAGTTGACCACCTAATAAAATCAACGAACAAAATAAAGTAGAAAATAATTATAAATGATGCAAATTATTTTCTAGTTGACGTCTGGGTATTCATGGTCCTTTTTTTTTTACAACTCCCTGGCCTGTACCTCCTGATGGACTGCTTCAAGCATGGCAATGCGGAAATGTCTCCATCAGTTTGAGAATCACGTGACTGCCGTAGACAATTAATTAACGCCATTGATGCACACCGAAGCGTGACGGTAAAACAAAAAAAAAGCGAGAGAAGTCAACATCAGCGGAATAAATTATTCAGACCATAATGACAAAGACTCGGCAATGTCTACATAGCCGGAAGTTAAACATACACACACACAAAGTAAAAATAACAGCGTGGTTGCAATGTCGTTTGTAAAGTTAATTTAAAACAATATTGAAATTAAAAAAAAAAAAACATCCATTGTTTCGGACATCACAGATGTAAAGATGTTTATTTGTCACATTTTAATGTTTATTTTGGAAAACATTGGCCTAAGGTCAAGGCTGATACGAGTCACAGGCAGACACAAACAGACCTAGCAGAAGTTGTACAGTGACAAGCTGTTTGGCACAGCCACTTGGTTCAGCGATAGCTCAGACGACAGCCTCGAGGTTAGAGGGGAAAAATGGCATTCATCTAAAGAATAGTTTATGGCTTTTTCTTTTTTTTTTTTAATTTGGTACATGCGCAGAAGAGAAAGCGCCTCATCGTAAACCAAGTACACTTTTATTGTAATAAGGATTTATGGTTAATATTAGGCTGCACTGTCAACTCGATGTTCAAGAGTTCTAATCTCAAAGGTCATATATGCTATTTTTTTTCTAGATGTAAAACATACGAGTTAAAATTAAAAGTGTCCTCCGAACAGGCTTAGGGTGAACACTAGAATTGTCTATTTCTCGATTTTTTAGGCTCCCACTTTGTCCACCAAACTCTAATGGGGACCTGGCATTGGTTGATGAAAGAAAAGGCGGTTGGTCGTTGTGCTGGCCACATGCCACTCTTGTCAACCGTGGGCCATAGTATCAGATGACTTTCACATTGTCTGACCCGTGGATGGCAAGAGTCTTCACTTGTTTCCACCAGCGTGGTGTTATGGAGTGTGTGTTTCTATGGTGACTGTGGCAAGAGGTTAGCGATTAGAAGTGAATGATGCAATATAGGTGGCATTGTCGTCATTTGGTCTTGGTTAGGGGGAGACGACTCCAGAACGTGAGACAAAAAAGTTGTGTTATTGAAGTGAGTTACAATTTGTTAAAAAATATTATCAAGTCTACTACATCTAGCTCATTTATCCCAAACTAATTTTGTCTATATTATCAACACAGTTTTGTTCACAAGGAAGTTATTCAAGTTATTAAAAGTTTTATTAGTTAAGATCTAATACGCCTACAACGGTTTAATTGTCTACCAGCAGTTTGGTGCTACAAGTCAAAGGCCGGTAACAACAAGTGGGACGATCTTCCACGCTGTTAATTACGTCATCCATTAATTACTCGCCATTCTATTGAAAAGCCAAGCCAAGAAATCCCACCTAATGGTTTCTGGTAGATAAAGTTTAAACATAAAAAGTCTTTATGAGGTTGTAAACATTAAATGCTGAATTTTTTTTTTTTTATTCCATTGATTGTTTTGTTTAATTGACTGTTGTACTTTTAAAACAAACACACCCACCAAATGCGAGGTTCAGGTGGGGGAGGGGGAGGACTGGGAGGTATGTTCTCACCTAGTTCAGTCTGGGGTTAATGGGTTTGATCTCAGGGCCCTAACCACACACACACACACATTGTAGCACATTGATAAATGCGATAGAGAAACATCCCTCACCCTAGCACAGGGACGAAAGGGGGGGGGCGGTCGGGAGGAGTTGCAGCAGCTTGAAAATGCCTGCACTTTAAAAACGCAAATCGCGATTAAACAAACACGTTCTCGTCAAACCAAGGTTTTACAGTAATCCAGGGCGCTGGTAAGAAAAGGTGATAAGATTCGGGAAAAGAATTTTAAGGAACAAAGAAACAAAACGGGGGAGGGGGGGAGGGGCGTTGGTTGAAACATCTAAACACCCAAACCCTATTGATGAAAATCAATGAACTTAACTTAAAAGCGCCTGAAAGTTTGGCGGCCTCTCAAATGTTTGTCTAACATGTGTGGTGTGCGCTGGCCTTGACATAGTTTACTTCGCCGTCTTTTACATACATTTTATTGCTTTGTTGAGGTTTATTTTGTTTGCACTAGTCGTCGGACTGGGGGGGGGGGGGGACTGGGGGGGGGGAATGATGTGGAGATATATTCTACTTTTAGATCTCAGTATAAATGTACTGTGTGGAGATATATTCTACTTTTAGATCTCAGTATAAATGTACTGTGTGGAGATATATTCTACTTTTAGATCTCAGTATAAATGTACTGTGTGGAGATATATTCTACTTTTAGATCTCAGTATAAATGTACTGTGTGGAGATATATTCTACTTTTAGATCTCAGTATAAATGTACTGTGTGGAGATATATTCTACTGTTAGATCTCAGTATAAATGTACTGTGTGGAGATATATTCTACTTTTAGATCTCAGTATAAATGTACTGTGTGGAGATATATTCAACTTATAGATCTCAGTATAAATGTACTTTGTGGAGATATATTCTACTTTTAGATCTCAGTATAAATGTACTGTGTGGAGATACTTTTAGATCTCAGTATAAATGTACTGTGTGGAGATACTTTTAGATCTCAGTATAAATGTACTGTGTGGAGGTACTTTTAGATCTCAGTATAAATGTACTGTGTGGAGATACTTTTAGATCTCAGTATAAATGTAATGTGTGGAGGTACTTTTAGATCTCAGTACAAATGTACTGTGTGGAGGTACTTTTAGATCTCAGTATAAATGTACTGTGTGGAGATACTTTTAGATCTCAGTATAAATGTACTGTGTGGAGGTACTTTTAGATCTCAGTATAAATGTACTGTGTGGAGATACTTTTAGATCTCAGTATAAATGTACTGTGTGGAGATACTTTTAGATCTCAGTATAAATGTACTGTGTGGAGATACTTTTAGATCTCAGTATAAATGTACTGTGTGGAGATACTTTTAGATCTCAGTATAAATGTACTGTGTGGAGATACTTTTAGATCTCAGTATAATGTACTGTGTGGAGATACTTTTAGATCTCAGTATAAATGTACTGTGTGGAGGTACTTTTAGATCTCAGTATAAATGTACTGTGTGGAGATACTTTTAGATCTCAGTATAAATGTACTGTGTGGAGATACTTTTAGATCTCAGTACAAATGTACTGTGTGGAGGTACTTTTAGATCTCAGTATAAATGTACTGTGTGGAGGTACTTTTAGATCTCAGTATAAATGTACTGTGTGGAGATACTTTTAGATCTCAGTATAAATGTACTGTGTGCCACTGTGTGGTGGTACTTTTAGATCTCAGTATAAATGTACTGTGTGGAGGTACTTTTAGATCTCAGTACAAATGTACTGTGTGGAGGTACTTTTAGATCTCAGTACAAATGTACTGTTTCATAGCTCACTTCTTACTGTCTAACAAAATCTCTCCCCTGCCCCCTTTCGCCCCTCTCATTTTTTTTTTTAAAACACAAAAGGACTTTTTGAACAATTCTTTGGAAGGCACAATCAATGGATGCCTAGTCACAATGGTCAAGCTAAAGACATGTTCAGTCAACAGAACGAGAGAGAGAGAGAGAGAGAGAGAGAGAGAGAGAGAAAAGGAGGAGAGAGGTCAAACAAAGTGAACGTTCTTCTACGCTTTCTTTCTTTCCCACAGACCTCATCCTTCTTTCATTCTTGTGTTGAACGTATAATTTCAATTTACAATATAATAATAATAATAATAATACCGCTACCATTATGGACATTGCGGTACCACTACCACATAATATAAGGAAAACCGAAATGGAAAAACAATGAAAATATGGGAACCTAAGGTTGAAGATTAAGCGTTTATGGAAATTATCTAAAACAAACAATTTACCCTATTGTTATATCAACCGAGATGATAATAACAACTGACCTAGAAGATACCTTCAAGGCCCTTGGCATACCTAGGAACATTCTCGTTGCCTGTCAGAGGGCGGTACTTCTGCAGATCTGCCACATCACATTGGCCTGCACCTGATTGGTTTCAGTGACTGAAGACTTGATTACAAAAGTACCACGCCCTAATGAATGAATGAGCCGTGGGGGGGGGGGGGGGGGGCTATATTTTATGGTGTTCGATAACTAAGACACCTTACGAATTGATTCAGGATTGGGGGGGGGGGATGGAGGAGAATTCGGGGAGGGACTGGTTCGATGAGAGTACACTAGTTCAAGTCTATCTGGGTCACTCTGTGGTTCCCCTTGTACTAGTAGCTGTAAGACAGACGTGAGAACAAGAACTTGCACACGGCCCTAGTGCATCTATTTATAGCTCATCAAACCCAACAACGCATGGAGAAATATTCAAATTAGGGATTTGTCATTAATAGAATTGATCGTGAGAGAAGAGTGCGCTACTAAAGATACGGTAAGACAGAGAGCGAGACACATTGACAGATAGCAGGAGACAGTCTATAAAAGTCAAACAAGAGAGATTCAGGTCTTAAGCCTTTTCCAAACGACTTTTCATCGGAGGCACCTGCGTGTTTGTTTCACGACATCCTGAAGGCAAAGAGCGTCCAATCTTAGCTGTAGGCTCATCGTTGTGAAGCTTCTTCAGTGAGGCTGCCTACATGTGGACACGATTTATTACAGATACACGGATAGTCTAAATCTCCTAGTTGTCAGCAAGACGTCTTATCAGACTTGCAAGAAATCAAGAGGAAACGCGGGTGGCCCTGGTGGTAAAGGGCTGAGCTTCCAAACCGAGTACAGTGTCACACTAAATGTTTGTTGCATGTGTACAGTGTCACGTTAAATGTTTGTTGCGTGTGTACATTGTCACGCTAAATGTTTGTGGCGTGTGTAAGTGTCACGCTAAATGTTTGTTGCGTGTGTACGGTGCCATGCTAACTGTCGTGTGTATGTACAGTGTCGCGCTAAATGACATGCGTGTACAGAGTCACGCTAACTACAATGTTAAGTTGACGAACCCAAGACTAGACAGCCTTAAACATAAACAAACAAACGCAGATGATAGGCTTCATATCAAAATAAACTGACAAAACGCGCACTAAGACACAATTTTAATTTTTGACACATAAGCATTTTTTTTTTGTTTGTTCTCCAGGTACCAATGTTCTAACAACTGTATGTACACAGGTCTACCTACGTTGGGGGATGATCACTAATTCAATATTTGATTTCTAATTCCATACCCAACAAAGCCACCGTCTTCAAGGTCAAAACGAATACAGAATAACCGATTACAGGCGTGTATGACATGTTTATTTGTTTATGACGTTTACAGTTTCCCCCCCCCCCACACACACACACACCTTTTTAGGGGAAAAATCGGTCTGGTAACGTCGAACCCTGACCTAAGGGTTAACTTGCATACGAGAATCAAACAAGTTTTTCCGAATTTAACCATTGGATAAAGTACTAAGAGTTATCATGTACCATGTGACATGAAGTAGTAATACAGAAGTATTTAGAGAGATGATAAGGGTTCCCCGACAAAATAGCGCCGACGAAATAGCGCGGACAAAATAGCGCCGACGAAATAGCGCTGACAAAATATCGCGAAGTAGATTATTTCTTGCAAATGACTGAAAAATCTTTTTTCCGCGCTACTTTGTCGGCGCTATTTTGTCGGGGAACCGATTATAAAATTTAGTATTCCAAGTGAAACTTGCTTTCTATGTCTTTACAGATCAAACTGTATACGTATAATACAACAGTTTTATTCGGAGCACGTCTTGGAGATAGAATTTCATTATTCGTTGAAGATACAAAGCGGTACGCGTATCTTTTTTTTTTTTAATTTGGGTGGCCGAGTGCCCTAAACGCTTTCCAGTAAGCTTCGCACAATCAAATTCTATAAGCAGTCGAGATAATGATGTCTACTTAATACGGTGCGCAAAATGCTCATTCAGTTTGGATGGTTTATTCAACTCTTTACTAAACACAAAGAAACAATAGAGTCGAGTGCGGGAATTCCCGCTGAAAATGTTGAAAATAGATAGACGTAAGCCAAATTAATTTTTAAGATGATTATATTTTGAAAACTTAAAACGGTCAAACCAGAGTTTTCATCTACAAGTAGCAGTTTGTTTGTTTTTTTCCAAAGATTTATATACATATAACATACTTACATATGTGGGAAGCGTGGTCGAGAGGTACTTTGCTTGAACTTGGCTTGGCTACCTATGAAGGGGCCTCGAGTTTCGACACCCAACTTGAGCAGAGTTGTATTTACTGAGCGCCTAAAAGCTAGCACGGAAAACCTTCTCCCAGATACCCCCCCCCCCACCCTCCCAACAGGTCCACAAATGAGATTGGACCAAAGCGCTGTGAGCATGCTATAAGCATGAAAGTAGCGCTATATAAAAGCCATTTTTTTTTTTTTATTATTTATAAACTGCCAAATTTCTAGGAAAATCTTAAGAGCTGTTTTCAAAATAGTCGTCCAGTGTCCACCCAGAATCCATAAGTTCGCAAGCTAATAAGAGAAATAGTAAAAGTCTTAATTTAAGAGACATATCTGTATCGGATGTATCCTGTTGAATGACAACAAAACTCACTTGACTAAGTCATCAGCTCTTGCCCTGGCTAATTCCCCTCCCCCCGCCCTCTCCTCTACTCCAAGTAGACAGGCCGAGCCAGCTAAATAACTGCCCACTAAAGGTTTTCTTAAGCACAATAGCAGACCAGCGGTGACCTGTTACTAAAACCCGGTCAGCTAGTCTCTAGTGTGAGGGTCATTAATTGGATTGAAGAGTGCAATTGTACTTCAGCTGACCGGTGATGTAACGATGAAACTAGCCGGCTTGCGGTCATCTCAAGTAGTCTCTAAGCCGAGATAAAGACAGGCCGCGATAAAGAAGGGCCACTGGCTAATTTGTAGTCTAGACGGGGAGTCCCGATCATAGGAAATGTGTTATTTGTATTTAACTAGTACACAACAGTATACTGAAGTTTCCTTTCAAAGAACGAGCTGCCAGTAGAGTAGTAAAAGTCGAGTTCATCTATTTCTGTAGATCAGGGGTTCTCAACCTGTGGGTCGCGACCCCTTGGGGGCGGGGGGTCGATTGACCATTTGCCAGGGGTCGCGTAAGACCATCGATAAATGAATTTTTTTTGGTCAATTCTTCTATTGCTGTGCAAATGTGGGTGGGTGGGGGTCGCGGAAGAGTTGGGGGGTGGGGGTTTGTAAAAAAAGGGGTCGCCGAGCTTAAAAGGTTGAGAACCGCTGCTGTAGATGTTAAATCGATGAGCGAGGATGTCATGTGGCCAGCACAAACACCATATGCATTCATCAAAACCCAATGAGTTTATTCGACTTTGGGTGTACAGATGAACGCGCAATTGAAAGCGTGTGTCCGGGACCTGAACTCGGGTATTTTCCGTTTAACATCCAATCGCCCCAACCACCTGTTACTACCATGAATCGTATGCGTATCTGTGCCACACGCTCTTATCTTTTACATTTACTGACGTTCATTCAAAAGATAAGATAATTACGTCATACGCGAATCTATTTGTTAAACTGGTTGTGTATGTGAATTAGAGACTTAAAATCGGCAAAGTCATTGGTTTTCCTGGCTGTTTTAGGAACCTGTACCATGCTCTAATGGATCTAGAGAAGAAGGAGCACTTTCACGAACTTGTCCTAGCGTATGGAATAAGAAATTTGCCTTAAATTTTGTGTCTTTCTGAGTATTTTTTTGTTTTACGTTTGATGTTTTTGTAACTGTCAATTATGGTTCAGTGCTTTATTTATCATGGCTACGGTACTTTACTTTTTAGTCTCCTGTCTCTAAATTTGGCGATCCTACTAATGGTATATTCATTTTGTAATCAATTTTAATTAAACAAATATTAGTTTGCGTCTGTTCCACTTTCTTTGTTTTCATGAGGTGTGACTGGGTCACAAGCAAGAGGACGCATATTTCTATTATCGACGTCTGTGCTGACAACATGAAACACCCTCGTTACAATTAGTCACACAAATAGAATGTGATTTACACCATAGATCTCATGGAAATGTTGTTTTTTTTTCACGATTTAACCAGAAAGCAACACATTGCGATACCCCCCCCCCCCCAATATGGCAGACATGCGGACAGGCGCACAACACAAATATCAATAATGTTAATTTATAGCATTGTTTATGGTCAGATTATTTCATTCCACAGTGAGATTATCTTCACGCTCGTAACAAATATTCTTTATTGTTTAAATCCTATTAAATTCTTTCATCTTTTAGAGTGCGCATCGATTATAGTATTATTCGTTTTTATGGGAGGCCAAAGGTCTCGACATTGCTGAGGCGTCTACACACAGAGTTATCAGTTAATAGATCTCAATGTAAACATTTAAAACCAGCACATTTTTAACATTGACCTTGCTCCCCGACCGTGACGTAATGCACACATACTGGTGACGTATGCCCACAAACATCTCTCTCTCTCTCTCTCTCTCTCTCTCATCTAAGGTAAATATGTATTTAGCCACATATCTACAATCACTCCTCCCCCCCCCTTTTTTTTTCTTTCCAAGGGGGCGCCAAACTCAGGTTGCTTGTTTTTTTTTCTTTCTTTGTTTGCAGGTCACTTCCGGTGTGATCTCGAATCTGTTTGCTAAAAGGCGAATAGAGGGAGAAGATGACGTCACAAACAATGGTGTCAGCCCAGGATGAATGACCATCGGTGACAGAATAAAATCAGCTGACCAATCATTTCAGCCAATGTAATCAATAGGTCCGTGTTACCCTTTTTAAGTTGACTGGACACAACACACATTGCTGCTGACCTAATGAATCAAAATTAAGAGTGGGACAATTGGTTCAAACTATATTGCAGAGTAGTATGATTAACTCTTTATCTCCGTAATTATTTTTGTCCACGTTCTGACAGGATTGTTCATTTGTCACATTTGTACATTCTACCCTGTTAGGATTAAACTTCAATAACATTTTTGTTTGTAATCAGAAAACGTTACCTTTGGTATAGAATTATAGGAGAATGCACGCTCTTTTATTAATACACAAATTATAGTTTATAAAATCAACAGTGCATTATTTTTTTTTAGATTGTGTATTTTTACACACAAATTTAATCGCAGTTATCGTTTCTTTGTTTACTGGGTAATGTTTCGGATTATGTTCCTTAAGCAATACATTTTAGTAAGAGCGAATAAAAGTCAATTTAATCGTATCGATCTGAAATCTGTAATAAACAAAACAAATTTTATTGACCTATTATAGTTTATGTTTAGTAATATGAGAATGGTTTTTCATTATATGCATATTTAAAAAAAAAAATAGAAACGAGTCAAGGCGATCACGGACCACGTGCAAGGTCCAGCGTACGTAGAGAATACAATCAAGGCAAGGCATATAGAAAGATGGAGGTTTTAAGTGTGAATGTGTGTAAAGGGTAGGGAAGGCCATCGCACGCTTGTATTGCGTTGACAGTGTTAAGTAACTAATTGTGTTGTGACCTAGAAAGAGCAGACAACAGAGTAAGTGTCTACTCTGGGCCACGTCTAATGATGTGTAGACTACATCGGTTATGACACACTTATTAAAGAGAGAGAGAGAGACCAGTTGTACAAAGAATACATTCTACAGCAAAGAATAAACCCAAACCGAGGCTAACAACAGAACATGTACTGCAGGTTTAAATGTGTGTATATATGTATATCGACCTGTTGAAGGCGTAAAAATGGGGGAGGGGGGGATAGACAACTTTGGACAACTTGTTATCTTATATATTGCAGACGTCCCATCAAAGAAGAAGATATATACGTCCGTTAGTTACATATGTGTTCTTTTAATAGTGCAATGTTTATTTAAGATTTGAACCTTCTACCAAGTCGTTGGTTGTCATGGTTGATTCAAGTAACCAATTCCGTGCTTTTAGAGAGAGTGTAAACATCTTATATAATCAATGAATAAAAAACTAGTTATGTATACTATCAGTATGCACTCAATGGCAATACATTGTTATAATAAATTAAATGATACTATTGCAGTAAATATGCAAAGCTTAAAATCTCGGCTCAGTTCTAGAACGAATCGAGGAATTTAAAAATCATTTGCAGGGGTAAATAAAATATATTTTTGCCAATGTGTCCGGGGTTTCCATTCAACCGCCCATCCACCTGTTCTATATATCAAAATCAGAGACTGATTTTGCAGAAAACGTCCTAGCCATGGTGTAATATACAAAGCGATGGTATTCGTTATATATAAAGGTACTTCTTACAGACTTTGCAATTACAAATTTAATCACATGACTGATCCTAACTAATTGATGCAGTTACACTCAGTATAAACTTTGTTTTTTTTTTTTGTTTTTTTTTTTTAATTTATTTTTTTATGTTATTTATAATTTTTTTTTTTTTGCCGTGACGCTGCTCGTAACGTGTCATAATTTATGGACGTCACCCCCGGGAAGAAGATGATTGGATATCACTGCCTTAGGTAATGGCAGGTTCAAGGTCACAGGTTAGCACCTCTCTCACACACACACACACACACAAACCAGTGTACTTTTGGACGTTTTGGTGATTATTATAGTAAAAAGACATACCAACACCGAGCCAAATGCTGATGTAGAGACTGAAGCAAAGAAAAGAACAAACCAATCATTAGAGATGTGTGTAAGCCTCCTTTTTTTTATTAATAGAATAGTAGCACGGATCACTTGGTTTTCAACAAAAGGCCAAAAAAATGGTCCGCGGGCCACAGCACGAGAGATTCGCACGTAGGCCCAACGAGAAAAAAATTGAACATTTCGATCTACCAACAGCCTAATGCAGAAACAGAAAGTATACCTACCGGGCCATTACTGCAGGACCAAGTGGAGGCAACCGCATAAATGTCTCGCGTTCCGACTGCACAAGAAAAACACGAACTGGCCTACAGTATATATAGCAGCGTTGTTCAGCACACAATTTATTTATTTTTATATGTGTAGTTTCGGATAGAATGCAATCGTAATGTGCCTACAACAACAATTAAAAAAAAAATATTCAAATAAAAAGGTTAATCGGCATTTAATGAGTTTGTTAAATACATATTTAATGGAACTTTTGTATGATGTATTTAGTATGGTGTTGCCTATAGTACCGGGTGCCTAAACGTCCGGTGCCTAAATTTCGTGGATTCGTTAAGTATACCAAAATATATTATCGTTGGCAAGAAAGGCATACTATAACTGTTACTAAACTTGCTTATCAACATATAAGAATATAATACGATCCCTGATTAAACATTAGATCTAGCATTATATCTACTTTCACCAAGCAAGTGCTCCTTCTTCCCTAGAAAAAATGGAACGGGTTGGCTGTATTAGCCAGGGAAACCAACGACTTATCAGACTGATTTACATGCATGACTAGATTGACACAAGAAAAGCGTATGACGTAATTATCTTATCTTTTGAAGTAACGTCTGTAATTTATAACAGGTAAATAAAGTTTCCCTTTCAGACCTGGTGGTCTATTGGTCTGTTTCTGTGGCCTACGGTTATTGAGGGTGTCATGTGGCCAGCACAACGACCAACCTCCTTTACTTTTCCCCAACTAATGTCAGGTACTCATTAGAGCTGGGTGGACTCGGAGCACCCAAAGATCCTGTTATTAAAAATCCCAGTCTTCACCAGGATTCGATCCCGGGACCCTGGTTCGGAAGCCAAGCGCTTCACCGCTTAGCCACCGCGCCTCCACAAGAAGATGTGGTCTATAAAAATATAGCAAGCATTCACTCCTTACATTGCTATTTGTATACTGAGAAATGACAAAATATTGTTCCTGATATTAAAAGTACCCATACAACGCACCGGTGTATGAACTATGTTAAAGATGTACTATTTCACCTCATAGTGCTAGGATAGTTAGAGCATTAAAACTATAAATGCTTGTTAAAAAAAAAACATTTTAAATCAGACGGTCTGACCAATTGTTCCATTCACATGGTCAAACAATGCTGACACTATTAGATTAGTAACTTCTGCCCAGTGTACAATCTTATACAGTCGTATCGTCTGCTAAAAGACCCGTCTTATACACCATCACTTCTGTCTTATACAATATCGTCTGCTCTAAGACCTGTCTTATACAATATCGTCTGCTCTAAAATATGTCTTATACAGCATCTCTTCTGCTCTAAGAACTGTCATACAATATCGTCTGCTGTAAGACCTGTCTTATACAATATCGTCTGCTCTAAGACCTGTCTTATACAATATCGTCTGCTCTAAGACCTGTCTTATACAATATCGTCTGCTCTAAAATATGTCTTATACAGCATCTCTTCTGCTCTAAGACATGTCTTATACAATATCGTCTGCTCTAAGAACTGTCATACAATATCGTCTGCTCTAAGACCTGTCTTATACAATATCGTCTGCTTTAAGATATGTCTTATACAATATCGTCTGCTCCTCAAAGGGCTTGTCTTATCTTATAAAACTGTTGCTAGATAACGCGGCGCTCTGCACAGTCACTAAGCATGCATAAAACTAGGTCAACCTAACCCGTTTCTTTGTCGACCAAAACTAAAATAAATGGAGTGAAAAAAAAAACAACAACAAAAAAACAATAATTGTCGTCTGCAAATGTCTTGACAAACAATAAAACTGTACTGTTGACAAGAATAAATAACCACAATGTAACAACATGACACTAAGCGAGTGCTTCCTCCACTTCCCCCCCCCCCCAGCCCTCCTATAAAAGTCAGCTAACCAAGTTACATATACCCCCCCCCCTTTTCCCTGAACGGTCGAAAAGAAAGTAAAGAGATCTTGACATTTTCTTCAATGGTCACGTCATTGGCCATGGCAGTAGAGAAAAGGAAAAGGGGGAGGGGGGGGGGTGCTATCGAGTCGACGAAATGATCCACAACTTGTTCTCTTTGTTTACATGTATGGTAGACCTATTGGACAGTGCTACCGTACGTACGCCTGGGCTGGTGAAGACCTCGCTGAGGCTAATGGTTATCGAATGGCTACAGCCGGTTACGTAAGCATGGACCGATTAATTCCCCAGATGGAGATGGCCCTTGCTTTTATGATGCCTGTATTATGTTCTCGACAAACTAAGTCTACTTCCATTATGAGCATATATCAAAAACTCTGTCCAACGGCTAAATAGAATTAGATCCACTTTAACTTTTATTTCAACTTTTGACAACGGTTACACAAGTACTTTTCACATTGCTAGTGGAGATAGTAACTAGTATCTAATTACTAATTAAGTTTTTTTTTTGTGTGTGAAGCTTTTTATATTTGAAGTGGTCGTTTCTGCCGGCCAGACGTAACAGATAGTGTTCTTCTAACAAACGCTTCAGTAGATAGTGTTCTTCTAACAAACGCTTCAGTTCACTTAGAAATACTGTTGTATAGTAGACACTTCTTTGTTTTATATACACTACCTGCACTAGTTTACAATTTTGTGATAACACGACCTTCACATTGACGTTTCAAATCAACCAACACGCCGATGCCTTCAATTTAACTTGACAGAACATCCGATGCTATTAATACTTCTTTATACAGTTGTCTGCCCCTTATGACCTATTTTTTCTTAGCCTATTCTGATACTACACTTGTGGCAAGATGCAGACACAAACTTTCCAATGGATGTATGATGCTGATGGCAAGTTTATTAAAATAACATCTTAGTTATGAAAATTACAGGTTTGGACTACTGCTAACTTCATGTATAAACAAAATATATAATACCTTATACCGAGTATATACAGCTCTTTCCAAAGTATCTTTACGAGGGCTTCACTTATTGATAAGTTTCAATCTTAGAATGCAGAGGCACGACGTGAAAGCACGTCTAGATCAATGGCACGTTAACTCTGACCTTAGAGTTCAAGGACAATGCACAGCTTTGCAAAGCCCGTTGACCTACTAAGATTATCCAGCTGAAGAAAGGATCCCCCCCCCCCAATATAGAGTAGACCGATTGTTAGGCTTATGATGGAGCATTGCTGGTTTATTTTTAATGCTCATTTAGTGTTCGTTTTTAATTATACACAATACATAAGTGTATCTTAAACTTGTTAAATGACCGAATATTGTTATATATTGTAAGATGTTCAAATCAAAGTACATGTGCAACATGTGTCAATATAATTGAGCTGAACTATGTTTTGCGATGGTCTGCACTTGTACGGGTATATTTTACTATTATTGCTGACTACCAGTAGCATGTGTGTGCGTAAAGAGTGAGTCAGTAGATCACAGGTGACGCCGCATACATTATCACACACCTCTATTATGCATGTGGGCATACTTGTGCTGTATGCAGGATTCTTACTTTCTCATCCCAGCCACAACATATTAAACACAAAAGAATAATTCAACACACGAGATTAGTAAAAACTTCAGTGAGTGTATTGTCATACATCGGGCAAGGCTGCACAGAAAGAAAGACGATTCCTGGAACCCATGGTACAAATTAAAAACTTGAAAATAAAAAATAAAAAAAACGCACACACAGTATAACTGTTTAATCCTATATTACAAGAACACATTGAACAAGCCAAACATTAGCAAGTATCAAAATGAATAAATTATAATCAATCATTAACAAACAAACAAAATATCAGGGGTTCCCAAACAGGTAGAATGTCATCTTTGTGTGCTGACTTGCATCACATCAAGGTCAAGAACAAAAGGTTTAAGAGCATTACATTCCTATATTTAAGTCATACATTTAATACACTGCTAAAAAAAAATAATTAGATCATTAAAAAAGAACATTTCTTGTCTTTCTTTACTAATATACAGATTGTAATGCCTTGACATTTTGCTTGACACAAAAAAAAATGTGTAGTTCAATCAATAAAATCACCATTCTTTAAAATTAATAGATAGAGAGGAAAGAAAAATTAAATACATAAATGGTTATTTGTACACATGAACATGAAAAGACAGCTTGATATTTGCCTACTGTTAGGTCAGAGAATAAAGATTTTCAAGAAATGCCATCACTGAAAACACTTCTCGGTCTCAAATACAAAATATGGAGATGTCAAGTTGTAATACTGGAACATCTATTGACGCACACATAAATTTTGTTCCACTTTTTAAAAAGTTTTTGTTGTTAGGTCAGTGCTGATAACAATCCAGAAAAGTTAAAACCTCTGTGGGACACTGGTTAGAAAGTAAAATCAATTGAAATACTTTACTCCAAAGTAAGAAATGAAAAACAATGTTATAAAATGCTGAAAAATTAGCTGCCAAAAAGACATTTAAAAAAAAACTAAGATGCAAAAAGAGCCTTGCTTATCCATACACTTGTTCTGAACAATGAATGTGAAGAAAATAGTTTAAAAAAAAATAAACATTAAAAAAAATTCAGTTTCTGTTGATTTTTGTTTGATAAAAATGAATTATACTATTCATAAAATGTAATTTTAGAACAGCTTGATGTTGGTGAACATTATATTGCATTAAAATAAATTAACATCAATATTATCTATTAAATATACATGTAATTAGATCCAAAATAGAAAAAAAAAATCCACCCTTTTGTGTGGCTTTTTTTAAGATATTGACAATATTGTGCTCAAGCGAACTATACACAACAGCTGACAAGATGATAAATAAAGATAACTTAAAACAAAATTAAAAAAAAAAATTCACACTTGGAAAAGAAAGTTCTCACTACAAAATTCTTTTCATAGTAAAGTAAGATAAAAGTGCATAGCAGAAGCCAAAGAAACCATGAGGGAATGGGAAATGAGTTTTTTTGGTAATCTAATGTTGAAAGAAAAAAAAAAACAGAAAAAAAAACAAAAAAAAACACATGATTAACAAGGGAAAAAACACCATTAAGGCATCTTTTGGAAAGGCACCATCGGGAAAAGTTTTAATCTTTAGCTGAACAGCCCAACCAAAGGCTGAGCTACATCCGTGCAAATCCATGACAAAATATACATCAGTGTGAGTTAATACTTTGACACAAAATTTAAAAAAAAATGATCATCTGGAACTGGAATAAAAATCATGTCATTTTTTGTGTTAAAAAAAAAAAAGATATGACAAAAAAAAAAAAAAAAAGTTTTGTATTTGGTCCACATTTCATAATTACCCCACTGTAGTGATTCCAAGCAATTGATTCAATCAGACAATGAAAGCACCAAGGGCATATCTATTATAATAAATTAAATACATCTTTTAACATGTCACAGACAATGACACATAAGTAAAAAAAATATGAGAAATTGTGTATGCCAGTTAGCCCTGAGAGAACACCTGTCTGATAGCCTCCCCTTGGTAATATGTGGGATTTACCCTTGACCTACTTTCTTCACCTGGCAAACCAAGCCTGCTGTGTGATAGGGTCTTAGAGGTTGTTGTTTTTTTTAATATTATAATGGGCTAACAAATTCACAAGAATCCATTTGATATCCACATCTATAACATTATTAAAGACAATAATATGCAATGCAAATTGTCAAAAGTGGAAAAAAAATACATGATAGAAAAGGTCATGTACAATCATATTTGCATTGAACAAAACACAAGACACTTCTGAAAATGAAAAGGTTTCCTCTCTTTTTGGACTAAAGGTGTACACATGGCTAACTCTGTACACACGGCAAAGAGTTTAAAACATTTCCCTGAACAGCAAGGTATTTAAAAAAAAAAAAAAAAGATTCTGATTTGAGTCTTAGATTACAGCATAAATATTAGAAAACAGGGAGGAGGGGGAAAACTAAAATGAACACTGCAGTGGCGCTCTAATCATTAAATGCCATTGGGTCACATTTCAATTAAACATCAATTACTCAAGACACACACACACTCAGATCTACACAGTCTGGCATCATAAGTTATAATACAGAATTTATTGCAAACTTTTTTTCTCTTTCATTTCACCACCGCTTGTTAAACATTTTGTTTGAAATGTACACTTGCCATTCATGCTGAACATTTGATAAAAGTTAATTTGATAAATCTCTTTTCTCTCTGACAATCACAAAATAAAAGAAACGCCAAGTGTGCAGAGCAGTCACAGCACCAACACCAAATCATGAACTCATCACAAGAAACGAGTAACACATCAAGGCCAATAATTCAGATATTAAGTGTATGCACATCTGTTGCATGAACTCCCATCTACACATAGTCACTGTTAGGTTAATTTATATATATTTATATATGATTTTTTTTGTAAAATAAAATAAATAGCTTAATTCACACAAAATATTAAAATAATAATTATTTATATAAAGGTTCAGTACTGTCCAATAGCCATTGGGGAACGCCATTCTGTGAACCCAGCGCTAGCCAGGCTTTCTGTGCTGCCTCCACAATCGCTACTGCTGCCGCTGCTGCACCCATCTGAGCCAGTTGGTGAATGATGAAAAGGATCAAGGGGTCTCATGATCTGAAAAATATTCTCTTTATTCCAGAAAGATGTGTCCCTGACAGAAGAGAAGTTGTCCACAGATGGAAAATTGTCCAATCTCACCACAGACTGCATGGCACAAGATGATGTCTGTTTGGGAGCATTATCCAAATCTTCAGCCCGGAACATGGTAATCTCACTAAAGATGTCGTGCTCTTCTGAACCAATTATTTTAGGCTCTTTGTTGTTGCTGCTGAAAACATCCACGCAGTTGTTGTGATTTAAGCTCAGCAGGCTAAGCTGCTTGAGCGCATGGTCAAAGTTGCTATTGATATTGACCGAAAGAGGCGCATTGAACTGGTGGTTCTCCAGGTTGCTCAAAGATAAGGGGTCACTCTGGTAATTAAAGACATTAATGTCATCGCTGCTGGGTGGACTTAGTGTTGGGCTGCTGCTCCCACTTGATGACTGAACGCTGCCTGATCTTGCTAGTTTAGGGGATGCCTCTGGTTTGGTCTCATCTTCATGAATGAAATGGCATCTGGGACCATATGGACAAAACCCGACAGTGTGGAAAGTACGGCACAGCTCAGTTTTGTACTTAGGGTGCCTGGCCAGATTTCTCAATTCATGATATCCATGGGCAAACTGACACTTATCACCATATTTACATGATCCGCTCTCCTCAAAAGGACGACAAAGTTCGGTTTTGTACCTGCTTGAGTTGACAGATCTGTGCAAGACATTGCGATCATTGTCACTGTCACTCCAGCTTCTATCCAGCTTTTTATGTGAGGAAGGGGAGGAGTTGCTGCGGTTGGTCTGGACGGTGTAGCCATTGTCTGAGAAATACTGATTATCCAACTGATTGGAGTTGGTACTGCTGCCACTTGTTGTGCTACCCCCAGACAAATTCCGAAGGCGCAATGCATTCTGGTAAATGCAGGAAGGCATCACAGAGCTGATAGTGCTTCTCCTCTCAGGTGGTGGACAAGATGTTTTCAACCCTCCAGAGCGTCTGGTTTTCTATAAAATAGAATTATTTTTTTTAATTATTAGATTAGGCTTACTGATTTACTTACTCATTTAAAAAATCTAACTGGTTGAATATAATAGATGACATATTATAGTTATATTAAAGTAACAACTAAGTAACTTTATTGGTTTGCATTAAAAAAAAGACTAAAAACAAAAAATGGCCTAGAGACTAGTGCACAGCACTGAAAGAAAAAATATGTACATACATTCATATCTAAAACGTCTAAAAGAATTAGACTAAGTCATGTGCTATTTCATTGCCTAAATTTCTAGATTTAATTGTAAGTTAAAAAAAATATTTATTTTGCATTTTCCTTTTTTATTTGACAGCCGTAAATCTACATCTAGAACTAGACCAATGAGGGAGATTTATGCTCTGATTCTGAATCTATTTTTCTACACTCGCCACTAGCTAGATCTATAATTTATAAATGATCTCGATTGTTATAGTTATAAATCTAAAAAATAAAGGAAATTTAAGAATTATATCTAGTCATATAGAATATAACTAGATCTACAAAGATCTAAATCTAGATCTACAAAGATCTAAATCTAGATCTACAGTAGATTAGTAAACAATCGGCTGCAATCCATATTCAAGCAAGATATAAATGTTAAAACTCTAGATCTAAATAGATATAATCTATATAGATCTAGAGTCTAGATTCTAGAATAGATCTATCTAGGGGAGAAAAGCCTCCGCATGGCAAGCCTAAGCCATGCGCTGTTTGAATACAATATCAATGTATATATAGATGACTATAGAATCTATATATCTTCAATCTTGACTAGATTTAGATCTATATAGAGATCTACTAAGCCGACTTAGACTAATCTAGACCCTATGGCCTATATAATAGATTATCTAGACTAGATCTAGATCTATGTCATGTATGTCGCTAGTCTATGTAATAGTAGGCCCCTATGTTATGTAGACTAGATCTATAAAGACTAGATAGATCAGATCTAGATTCTATATAAATCTATAGAATAGATCTAGAAGGATTTTCGGTCTAGATCTATCTCTAGATCTAGATAGATCTAATCTAGTGTACATATTGCAGAATTGCTAGATCTAGATCTATATCATCTAGATTCTTAGGATTCTAGAATCTCTTACTATAGATCTAGATCTAGATCTAGAATCTATCTAGATTCTAGAGTCTATAACGCACAATTATTCACAATGCCGGTATCTTAAAATTATCTAAATCTAGATTTCTATAGCTATAAAGATTTAGACTAAATCTAGTGAAAACAAGTCTAAGACTTTTACTAAGAGTCTATTCTTCGGTCAGTCTCTGTAACTCTGTATTATAATCCAGGTTAATGCCGCGTTAACAAACATCTTGAAAAATATCCAAACTGACCAAACATGAATAAATTGAATAATTCTTCCTCAGACGGCTCAGACCTCACTCGAAAAAAAAAAAAAGATCTATTCTAGATCTAGATCTAGAATCTAAATATATAAAACGACTAGATCTAGATATAATGATATATTCTAGATCTAGCCGATGCCGATGGTATAGAATCTAGAGTCTAGATCTAGAATAGATCGACAATAGTCCAATAGACTGTCACTTGATATTAAATAAAATAGTCTATCTCAATAGATCCAATTTTTTAGAATTCGAACACCTCCTTTATATTCTAGAATTATAATCTAGTTGATAAGACTTTATCAAATCCATACCTGTGAAAATGCATCTGTAACCTCGGGCGACCGATTTTCTAGTGTAATCCTGATATTAGTGATATCCATGGCAAAGTTATTGAAAAAAAAAAGAATAAGTTGTAGAAAAAAAGAAATGTTGAAATAAGCGTACTCCGAGATTTTCACTATGTTCACCCACCGCTCTTCTAGTCTCCCGCTTCGAGTCCAACTACTTTATAGTTCGATAGCTCCGCCCCGTCACACTCACACCGTTTTTTTTCGCAAAGCGCGCGAGGATCCTCTGCAATGATTGGTCGAGCGATTTCGCTCTCTCTCTCTCTCTCCTTTTCTTGGCTCTCTCACCCTCTCTCTTTCTCCATTGTAAACACAACTAGGCGCGCAAGGGTTGAACAGATCAACACAATGGTTGCAAGGTCGCGGGGACCCGAAACATGCGTACTACTTTCAGTCTCTCTTCTTCGATTGACTGGATCGCCCCACACAAAAAAAAAAAAATTGCGTATTGAAAAAACTACTGAACAAAGCTACACCAGCAAACGCGCGAAGAAGTAACCGAGAGTTCGCTTTGCTCCCCCACTCAGCTACTGCGTATATAGATCTCCGACTGTAGCCTAAGTCTACTGATGTAAATTGTAATATTCTGACATAATTTCCCTCTTGGCCTGCTTTCTGTTTCCTAATACCAACCTCTAAGCTGCTGTTAGTAATGGAAATTATTTTCTATTGTAATATTTAACAAAACTAACATCACTAAATCTAGAGCGTAAACGATTTTCCAGTGAAAACAAAAATATACCGATCTCAATATGCATTGGTGTGGGTTATTTTTAAACGCTTTCAGGACGATCCATCCCGAGTGTACCCACAAGGCGGCCAAGCCGTATGAAAAGATTTAGCTTTCGACAACAGACTTTGTTGCTAAGTAAAAAGAAATTGTGGAAAAAATGTTCGGAAAATGGAAAAAGGAAAGGGAGAAGAACAAAGGAAATAAAAATGACACATAAATGTTATCGCTTTAAAAAAAAAATGGGTAAAGTTGCAGTGGGGGGTGGATGGGTGTCAGGGGGGTGAATGAAATCGGGGGAGTAAACAACTTTTTTCAACTGGCTCCCACAGCGGGACCAGTAAATTAAACACACATGCTACTCCCTTTCGCGCGTGAGAACTTATTTCGCCCGGCACAGGTCGCAGACGTGGCCTCGTATTCTAGCACCGACTTTCAGAGCTGGAAGATGAAGATATTGGAATTCTCGCGAGAACATGTTTGTACAGCTTTCCCCCCCCCTCCTTTCATTTTATTTACTTATATTTTTTTTTATCTTCGTGTTATTGTGCTTACATTATTGCTTTGTTTTCCATGACAACGTTGGACATTGAAGCGATACACCAAGAAAAACAGTGGTGGGGGGGGGGCGGAGGGTATGTTATAGCTGTGGTACTATAAGCTGTGCTGATGTTGAAGACACGGCTAGGAATGCTCCCCCCCCTCTCCCCCGCTGTCGTCTTTGCATTTGTTTTCTTTGCACTGCAATCTTTTTTTTTTCATACACTTCTGATTACCCCCCCCCTCAAGTCTTTAGAGTTACCTCCCCCTGACTTACACCCCCCCTCCTCTTTGACCACGCCCCCCCCACACACACACACACTTTAAGTAACAAGGCATTGGAAGACTCGAGGTGCACTTTAAAACATTCACATCTAGAAGTACACGGTTGACAAAGCTAAAAATATCTTTCTGACTTTTCTGTAGTCAAGTAACCGACATGCTACCACGTACACGTACATTTGTTTTTAAATGCAACTTGTTGTTTTGTGCAAAATATGTAGGTCGCAGCTGGGACTTCATGGCCACCTGAACTACTGCACTCATAATTAATCTTTGAACTTGAAGACAAGCCTTATTATTATTATTAGATAGAGTTTTACAGACAGACAGACAGACAGACAGACAGACAGATAGATAGATAGATAGATACATACATACATACATACATACATACATACATACATACACATATAAATAGATAGATGTGTGTTAATGGTATGTGTACATTCAGTGAGAGAGAAAGAGGTCACTGACATAAACAAAAAGAAACTAAAGCTTGAATCCTCGCTATAGCGTTGCGTCACTGGCCATCAATCAGCTAAACAGTGAAAGGAAAAAGTGGGGGGGGGGGGGGGCAGAAAGAGAGAGCCCGCTTATCTTATCAAGTAGGGCCTACATTACAAGTGGTCGTGTTTCAGGCTAAAAGTAGCCGGCGGCTACCGCTACAGCAGCGTCTTGATTCACCGTCTGCGTCCCTTTTTTTCCGCCCCTCCCCCCCCCCCCCCATATTCCTCCTTCCTTACGACCTACCGACTTCCCAGGTGGCGAGCCGAAACATTTCTGACAAAGACATTACGCAATGGGGACTCGAAACTACCGGGGAGCTGTCCCCGTGACGTAAAACTAGTTACCCTCCTCCCGACCTTCTCACCAGCTGACCTTGAACACACGTAACAAGAAATTATAGCCAGGTGTGACTGCCGCAACAGGTAAACAGCATTTCGCGGCAAGTTATCCTAGTGGAAGTCAAAGGAGCAAGGGCACTTATTCACCCAGCTGTCTCCTCAAGCAATTTTCTTTTTTTGTTTTGGTCGGGGCTAATTAAAGGGACGCAAACGTTGAAATGTCTTTCCGTTTTAAGCCAACAAGAGTTGCATTATACAGATATTAACTGATGAGGACAGTACTTTATTTATTTTTATTCTTGTATGTGCTGAAAGCTTACCAAAGGGAAGTAAACAATTAAATAGTTTTACTTCTACAGGATTACACGAGTTGTATTATATTTATATAGAGAGATTTAATAAAAAAAATTTCGAGCATGAATGTAAGAAAAATATTGAATTAGTGATGAATATTTTAAAAATAGAGATTGGTTAGAAAAAAAGAAAGATTTTTTTAAAATAAGTTTGGGACTTTCTTTTCTTTCAATCTTTGATTTCAATGCAGTTTTGACACACCTACTGTGTTGTTACAGAATTAAATTTACAAGTATTTAATACATACTTTTAGTACCACACATCACTATACACGAAACTTACGTTGCGATTATTTTAATCATAACAGTGTTAAATTAAATAGGCGGGGGTAAAAATACAAAGTGAAACTATAATAAGGCATGTCTTCGAGTCCGAGGATTAGTGAGGAATACAGTATTTCCCGTGGATGCGCAGCCCCAGCTGTGACCTACATATTTTGCCACACCAGGGCAAGCATAACCATTGTCCGCAGGTGGTCGATTTAGATTTTCTTTTCGTCGTCTGCGTTTGTCATCGGCAGCAGATCATTCATTTTTGTTGCTGTCCTGCAGTGTGCGGACATTCCAGCAGGCGACTTTGAGAGATATCCTTTTATCGACTCGTTTGGGACTAGTCATTTGTGGGCTAATTACTGTATTTCCTCCAGCCTGCGCAGAGTATTTTTAAAGTGATAATTGGCTCACGCAGACCAATACCACTCTTTAAACTAAATGCAGTCCACAGTAGCACAGAAGTCTGAGACGGCTGTGAACGACAGATAGCCGTAGGTGTTATATCAGAGTTTCCGTCTCCTAGACTGGCTGCTGATCAAAGCTATAGAGCCCAGTCTGACCATGGCCGAATTTAAATTCTCCCTACTATAGTCTTGTAGTCTAGATCTAGATCTAGATCTAGTCCTAGAAATGGTGAATGATAGCAATAATAGATAAAGGTCTAGCCCGAGCTACAATCAACAACTAGCCTTTTTTAAAAGTATTTTATCAGACTTAGACTTTACTAGATATAGTCTCCAGATCTAGATACAATCTACATTGTTTACACAATAATCATCATCTTTGATAAGTTAAAACGCAATAGCTTCCGGCGGCCATTTTATAGAGAAACTTTAAGCAACATTTATATATATATAGGTTTCTGTTGTTTCTTTAAAAAAAGATAATTTACCAATTAAAGGGAAATAACCAAGTTAACCCTTTCTTTTCTTTGCAACAGCACTTCATTTTCACGTTATCTCCCTTGTTTTATCGATTTTTCAAACACAAATTAAATGGTGCCATGTACATGTACCCTTCAGCCTGTATACAATAGCGCAGGACACATGACTTAAACACAACGTGATAATGACTGAGTGATATACAGGAACATTTTTTGCGTTGATTAGCCCAGCTCTAAGAACACTTTGTTGTACATAAAAGCTGTTACTATAGGAATTCAATCTTGTCAACTGGTAAACGCACCAACAAAAGCAGTCATGATTCCTGGAACCATTGAGCTTCCATAGAAACTAAAGACAGATCCTTTCGAAAGAATCCCAATATCAAGGGCTTCGTTCGTGTACGTACATGGTTGTACAACAGAGGACGATGGTCAACCTAATGATTAATTAACATTTTCCATAATATACCAATTTAAGTACGCGGAAGAATTGGGATAAGGCTGTGATATCTGTCTAACAGTGCTAATCACTACCCCCGTCATTTTTTTAAATTTTAGGTAGCAATTAAGGTAGACAGGTTGACAATGGCAGGGAAAATATACTTACATGTGTCCATTATAAGGCCAGTGACTGCGGTAGAGTTATAAACAGAGGAGTTTAGCTAGTGACAATTTCTTGACTTCAGTTGTTTAATGGAGACAGCACAGCAACTGGAACAAGACAAATGTCTGTCAGACAGAAGACTCAACTGAAAAACTAGATCACAGCAACCAGAAGAGGTCATCACCTTTGCTTGGCTTATCAACAGGGCTGGCCTTTTTTTTTTTTAGATAAATTCGCCCTTGGCGAAGTGGATTTGGTGGCCCAAAATAAAATAAAAAAAAATTGAAAAGAAACAGCGAAAATAAAAATCGCAATTTATTAAAACTCTGCCTGTGTCTATATCTAAATCGACAAATATCAGTGGCAGGTCATTCACTAGATAGACATAACCAGTGGCAGGTCATTCACTAGATAGACATAACCAGTGTTAGGTCATTCACTAGATAGACATAACCAGTGTTAGGTCATTCACTAGATAGACATAACCAGTGGCAGGTCATTCACTAGATAGACATAACCATTGGCAGATCATTCACTAGATAGACATAACCAGTGGTAGGTCATTCACTAGATAGACATAACCAGTGGCAGGTCATTCACTAGATAGACATAACCATTGGCAGATCATTCACTAGATAGACATAACCATTGGCAGGTCATTCACTAGATAGACATAACCAGTGGCAGGTCATTCACTAGATAGACATAACCAGTGGCAGGTCGTTCACTAGATAGACATAACCAGTGGCAGGTCGTTCACTAGATAGACATAACCAGTGGCAGGTCATTCACTAGATAGACATAACCAGTGGCAGGTCATTCACTAGATAGACATAACCAGTGGCAGGTCATTCACTAGATAGACATAACCAGTGGCAGGTCATTCACTAGATAGACATAACCAGTGGCAGGTCATTCACTAGATAGACATAACCAGTGGCAGGTCATTCACTAGATAGACATAACCAGTGGCAGGTCATTCACTAGATAGACATAACCAGTGGCAGGTCATTCACTAGATAGACATAACCAGTGGCAGGTCATTCACTAGATAGACATAACCAGTGGCAGGTCATTCACTAGATAGACATAACCAGTGGCAGGTCATTCACTAGATAGACATAACCAGTGGCAGGTCATTCACTAGATAGACATAACCAGTGGCAGGTCATTCACTAGATAGACATAACCAGTGGCAGGTCATTCACTAGATAGACATAACCAGTGGCAGGTCATTCACTAGATAGACATAACCAGTGGCAGGTCATTCACTAGATAGACATAACCAGTGGCAGGTCATTCACTAGATAGACATAACCAGTGGCAGGTCAGTCATTAGATAGACATGATTTAGTCCAACTTCTAGTGGGGAAAAAAAACAAACTGACCTTATTTATCCTGGTCGTCCGACCCTTGTCTGAACTGGTTTGGAATGCATAAGATGCAGATTGGATTAATTCAAGATGCAAGCCATGCGCCACCCGTTTAGCGTTTTGTAGATAATTTGTAAGTGTTCTGTATTCTGGAACCTGTTAATCTACCACGGATAGTGTAGGTGAGTCAGCGGAGTCCTCACGCCATGCTTTCATCGTCCTGTCACCTACAACCGGGGTCGGCAACCTGCGGCTAGCGAACCACATGCGGCTCTTTAGTTCCATACGCAAATATTATTTATTTTATCGAAACATTTTTTAAAGAAGTTCTGAATTTTTTTACGAAGATTAGGCGCCGATTCGATCTCTCAGCCACTTGTACTCGCTTTTCACCACACCCCTCCCCCATTGCACGCGTCGTCACTGTTGTCAGTCCGTCGGAAGATCTCGGCCGTCGTCGGATATTTCTATGTAGGTTTTAATTTGCTTTCGACACTAGACGGATTGGCATTTTAACCACGTGCTTTGACTGTGACGTATAGTTTATTGTTTCAAGTAAATGAGTTGTAAGCGTATTATCTTCTCAAAGTTAGAAGCAATTTACAGGTAATGCTAATCTGGCAAGCTTTGCGGTGCCACTAGAAATTGCACAAAAATGCAAACCATTTACAGATGGTATGTCTAAGACGGGGACGATAGAGCGAATGATATGCACAAATACCTTGAAGAAAATATAAAATCATTTCAATAGCAATTGATAGAGCCAGAAGTATGACAGGAAAAAGTAAAAGGGCAACAACGATTCGTCGGAGCAAAATAAACCAAGAAATTCTTATGTTTCACTGAATAATGCACCAAGAAGCGCTGTGTGCTATGACTTTCCAAAGGTAAGGTGTTGAAACGTTTTGCTTTGTGCTTGAATGAAATAAATACATTTCTAAATGAAAAAGACATTTATAACACCGAATTAGAGAACGCCAAATCGTTGCAAAAAAAAAAATAATTTTATGATTGCTATAATAGCGAAAACTAAAAACTAAAAACAGCGAAAATTAAATGAGCTGAATCTAATACTGCAAGGAAAGGAAAATCCAACCTATGTTCTGGTAGAGGAATTTTTGAAGAAAAATTAATTCTATTTCAAAAGATATTCAGAGCGGTCAATTACTTCATTTTGAATGTCTTAAGCAGTATCGCGATAAAATCAGTGCCACTTTTGACACGAATTACTTCAGCACAGTTATAAAAAAAAATCAACATGAATTTCTTGACAGATTTAAGCAGTTCAAAACCAAAAAAACTATTCTAGCATTCCGAGTACACCATATCAACACAAATAGTAACGAAATCCACCTTGATTCATTTGTAATTGATACTGGATTACAGAGTTGAAAGCAAGTTGGAAGAGTTGAAGGTCCAGAAATGTAAGTACGTAAAGCAACAAAAGTGGACAGCTTTAAAAGGAATGCCGCGAGCTGATTCGGCGCATGGAATAATCTTCCAGAATGCTACAGGGAGGTGAAGTTGACATTCGAAGTGCTGACTATCTTAGGATCGACATATTTGTGCGAGCAAGCGTTCTCTTGCATGAATAGAATTAAAAGTAGAGTAAGAGGCCAACTAACAAATGAAAATTTAGAGTCGTGTTTGAAACTAAAAACAACAAGTTATGAGCCAAAGGTATCCAAACTTTCTAAAACCATACAAATCCAACGCTTCCACTGAATTTGTTTGGTCGATTGTTTGTTATTGAAGTTCAAGTAAATGTTTAATTTCTTTAGTTGTTACCAAAATAAAAATAAAAAAAAATTATATATATATTATTATATATTTGTTGTGCAAAACACTACATATATATTAATTCTTTTTTTTTTTTCATTAAAAAAAAGTTCATTGTTTGAGAACTATTTATAGTAGGCAAGAAAAAAACTTTGTGGCACTTTAAAAAAGTTAACAATTTTGTAAATTGTAATTTTTGGCTCTTTCGACTCAAAAGGTTGCCGACCCCTGACCTACAACAAACTTTTTTTGTTCTAATACCGGCTATTTAAAAATCGTAATAGGAAGGATTCATGTATAAAAAAATTACAATGTTTTGTTAAAAAATGCTGAGACGAGCTAATACGCTGGTCAAATGAAGTCTAAAAGAAGGAAGCCGCACTGGCATTTATTATTGGATGAAGATTTCTTACAAAGGCCGGAGACCAAAAAAAAAAAAAAAATCCACTCCCGAGGACAGACGTAGACGGCGTAAAGAGTATCACTGGAGGACAACGATTATGCCTGCGCTGGATATGGCAAAATATGTAGTCGGGGTCATGTGACGTGGTGTCCAGATAGGTTCTAGATAAATCACCTTTATGAGCCTTTGACCCGGGAAAAGGCTTCGATGTAGATCTTGACCCTTGCCCTTGAACTACTCATGAAAGCAGTTTAGCAAGAAATAATTATTTACCGTAGGTTAAAAACTGTAAATAACTATTTGAAAATAAATCTAGGTTTCCAGAAGATTAGTCGAGGGGAAATAATGAAAGAAAAAGTGCTCTTATGAGAAATTTCTATTACCTCCCTTGAAACATTTAATTCATTGAAACTTCTTACGCATTATCTCCCGTTGTTATATTACCTTATTCCACTCCAGAACGTGAGACTGAAAGGTTGTGTTATTGTAGTGAATTAGGTTTTGTTAAAAAAAAAAACATAATTACTGAAGTCTGCTACATTTATTTCATTTGATCACAAGTTGATTTGGTCTATATTATAACAATTGTTATTATTTGTTTTGTTCACAAATGGAAGTTATTCAAGTTTTACTAGCTAAGATCTATTACGCCTACAATAGTTTAGTTGTCTACCAGCAGTTTGGTGCTACAAGTCAACGACCGGTAACAACAGTACTCATCTTAAAATTAAATGTGGTCTACTTTGAACACGCTTCAGTGAGAATCACCATACTCACCTTAAATGTTTTTTTTTTGTATTCAATAAAGAGTTGAACAAATAAATAGACATACAATAACATTTTGCTCACCATCTTATCTTATATATTACAGACGCTACTTCTAAAAAGAAGAAATATATTGTAGAAATGAGCTGGACTGTAATAGAAGAAATTATTTGCGCAAGCTGACTGGCAAGACTCCTTGTTGTGTAGAGGCAGTTCAAGAAATAAATAGAATGATAAGTTATAGACCAGCATCTGCTTCATCAAGCAGGGAATTTTACTTTTTAAACACATTTAAAAAATTGACTTCTTTGTAAAAGTGTCAAAAGACTTGGTATGCAATGCTTTCTACTACAACATCTGCTCTATAGATCACTAGGTCTGATAGAACTTTTTTTTTTAATTTACTTTCTACTCATCATCTGCTCTATAGATCACTAGGTCTGATAGAACTTTTTTTTTTTTAATTTACTTTCTACTCATCATCTGCTCTATAGATCACTAGGTCTGATAGAACTTTTTTTTTTTTAATTTACTTTCTACTCATCATCTGCTCTATAGATCACTAGGTCTGATAGAACTTTTTTTTTCTAAATTTACTTTCTACTCATCATCTGCTCTATAGATCACTAGGTCTGATAGAACTTTTTTTTTTTTTAATTTACTTTCTACTCATCATCTGCTCTATAGATCACTAGGTCTGATAGAACTTTTTTTTTTTAATTTACTTTCTACTCATCATCTGCTCTATAGATCACTAGGTCTGATAGAACTTTTTTTTTTTATTTACTTTCTACTCATCATCTGCTCTTATAGATCACTAGGTCTGATAGAACTTTTATTTTTTTTTAAATTTACTTTCTACTCCATCAAGTTGACTTCTCAGGTCAAGAAAACTTGTGCTCCTAAATGAAGTTGAAAGTATTACATTGTTTCACGTGGCTGCATAGACCTAACTGTGACCTACATATTTTGTCACATCTAGTGAAGACAAAACTGTTCTTAAAAAAGCCTTTTTTCGGAGGCCCTTCTTTTACGGCTTCTGTAATAGACACACTAGAAATAACTGTGACCTCAATGAACACATGATTTGATTCTTTTCACATTCCTGAAATCACTGCCACTCATTGATCAGGTAACATGAAATGCACCAAGATACCTGTGTGTAGTCACTGAATGAACTCTTAATGTTGTGTCTGTTGTATTTATGTTAATTGTTTCTGTTGTGTTGTCTTTATATGAGAAAAGAGTCCTTGTAATCACAACAAATTTCCATAAGGATCAATAAAGCAGTCTTAGTCTTAGTCTTAGCCTTAGTCTTAGCCTTAGTCTTAGCCTTAGTCTGTCCTTCAGCATCCTCTTGTTTTTCTTATCCATTGGCACACAGTCCTGACTTACACACATTCTTAGCTGTTCACTCATCCATGAAGGTCAACTGGTCTTTCCATACACAGTCACACACAATACACTTGCAAAACTGAAGATTACAAAAACCAAACCATTTTTAAGGATATCACCATTACAGTATGTTTATTGTTAAAAAATTAAAACAGAACATTGACAGAAGACGGCACGCAAAGTCTGAAGATTTTTCAAGCATCTTGCCGCAAACTTTTGATAAATGTAAACCAAGACTTTTTCATGTCCGCATAGAATTCTTTTTCTCCATCCATATAAGGCCATAATACTTGAGGCAGAGGAAGTTTTCTGCCCTGGCATTTGATTAGAGAAAAAAAACAAACAATTTTAATGCATAAATGTCAGTTATGAAAATACCTTTTCTTCAGTGTTAGTAAAAGCTCTAGTGGAACCTAGTTTAAAACAGATGAGGGTAAGCTATATTAATGAAAAGATGCAGTTAGTGGTAGTTAAAAAATATGGTGGTCAGTGGTAGAGAACACAGCTTCCAAAGTTTTAAATCCTGTTGACTGCATTCTCAATTTAAGATTTCTGGATGTTAATAAGTATGTCCCATTTCAATGGCTTCTTGACAATAATTGGCTACAGAAACATTAAACTGAAATTAATCTAACACCATGGAGAGCTAGATTTCAAGGGAAGTTAAAAACTAATTATAGTCTATATATCACAATTAAACCCCCCTGTGCTTTTAATAAGTGCTAAATCGCTGTTACCTTTTCTTGGTTCTGTTCTAGAATGGAAGTAATCATTCTTGGCACAGCGCATGCTGTTCCATTCACCTAGAGATACATGTAAGAAAACATTTCTTATTCCATATGCTGAAACAAATTTGTACAAGTTCTCCTTCTTCCCTAGTGTTATTTAGAGCATGAAGTTGAGTTGCCTGAGTCAGCCAGGAAAACCAATGACTTGACAGCTTTTTTAAGTCCCTGATTAACATGCATAAACACATAGACACATGGATATGCATAGGATACAATGATCTTCTCTTTTGAAGTAACATCTAACTTATAAAAACACTATGTAAAAAAGAGTCCTTGTTTAACTAGATAAAGAGTGAAAACACTGATAGAATTAATGAAAAAAAAACTGTGAACTGAATTTTTCGGTTATTTTTTAACAACCATAAAAATGTATCAAGACAAGAAAAAAAAAAAGATCAAACTGACTTTGAAGTGAATCGCATATGTAGAGTACAGTAAACTCCCCCTTTCCGATCCATGCTATCTATAAGACAAATGATGTTAAGGTCATCTGTTTCTTTGGCCAATGGTTAACGAGCAGTGTGTCATGTGACCAGCACAATAACCAACCACCTTTACTTACCCCAACTTAAGTTAGGTACTGGTACCCATTAGAGTTGGGTGGACTCATGGGTGCCTTAAAAATCCAGAAATTCAAAATTCCTGTCTTCACCAAGATTCAAACCCAGAACCCCAGCGCTTAATCACTCAGCCAGATGTGGTAAACATTTACCTCCCAAAGACAGAAGACAAACATCTCTAAAAAAGCTAACAAGATCCTCGAAATAAAGAATCACCCATTGTGTCAGGATTTTGTGATTTTAACATCACAAAAGAGATACAAGACACTGATAGCAAAGACAAACAGACACAAACACTCTTTTGTTCCCCTGGCAATCAAATCATTAAATAAGAACAATCTGGTATAAACTTTGTCACATGTAAATTATGAGTGAGTCTGGTGTGAATGTACACTTTGGTTTCTTATAGTTATAATGTTTTTTGTTTGGTGTAATGCACAAATTGTAAGACAAATTTCCTTACGGATAATAAAGATTATTATTATTATTATTATTATTATTATAATTTATTATGAAATTGCATTGAAATAAAAATCAAGAGGTTTATTTTTAATATTTGTAAGCACAAAGTAAAAAAATATATAATAAAATGAAAGAAAATATTACTTGACTCAGCAGCCTGGAAATAAAATTACTTACTGTGTGGACATGTTTGAGATGACCAGTAGACGGACTCATGTATTTGATGTTAAGTCTCCTGGCCTGATAGTCAGTACAGTTGGAGCAACTAGAGATCTGAGGAATAGTGAGACTACGATCAATCAGCTTCTTATTTCTTTATTCATCACACTAACACTGACACACAGATATACAAATTATGTTGTGAATAACTAAAAACCTGTTAGTCAAGAAACCTGACAGGTCTTCTCAAATCAATGTCTTAAGGGTCTGTAAAGAACATTTCCATCATTTCCCTACTTTGAACCTGAACTCTATAGATAGGCTTGTCTGAGGGTTGGGGAAGTCACTCTTAACTCTCTGAAGAATTGACTCTAAAGGGGAGGTAATCTCACGTTCTTATCAAGCATGGATTCTAGATTTCAAGCAGAATGTGATGGTTAGATTGCAAGTCTTGAAATCTGTAAGGGCTGATGAAATGGGGTTGTTCTGTATCACTGACCTACGCCACTTGGTTATGGATGGGGCACACACACACACAAAACCATAAAGGTTTTTGCACACTGTCTTTAACACAATAACCATGAATATAGGACAATCTAAAACTGTAACCAAAAACATTACTCGGAGAGACACAAAGATAAAGGCACATTCCTCGTTCCATATGCTAGGACAAATTTGTACAAAGGCTCCTTCTTCCCTAGTGCTATAAGAGCATGGAATGGGTTGCCTGAGCTAGCCAGGAAAACCAGTGACCTGGCAGAATTTAAGTCATTGGTTAACATGCATGATGCGTAGGACGTAATCATCTTCTTTTTTGAAGTAACATCTGTATTTTATAAGATGAGATGTATGCATTGTAGCTAGAGTAATGATGAAGTTAAAGTAAATTTAGAGATGACATTTATGTAGATCAGTGATGAAACAATAATAATACACATGAAATACAGAATAGCAGCATTAGAAGAATCATTCTGGTCATGCAGGTTCTCTTCACCTCTGCATCAATGCAAGGTGGTATTACCAAGTCAAGGCTCCAGAGTCCTGGCTAAGGTTTGAAACTCCTCCTATTTTGTTATTTTTATTACCCTCAATATCCTTGACCTTCTAGTGCTGCTGTTTCATTTTTGTCAATCGTTAACTTTCTATAGCTATAAAGCTTTAAAAAATGTCATCTATATATTCAGTTTAACTGAAATAGTCCAAAAGATTTAACAAATAAAGTAGACATACAATACAAAAAAAACAAAAACTGGTCAGTTTTCGACACACCTCAAGACCAGATTCTTTGACCCAGATTACCCCTTCACAATAATTTTGAGGAGAATGTTGCTTGAGGAAACTTTTCTTGGACAACTGGACAAAGTAGGGCAACTTATCACTTGGTATCCTAATGCAACTTCTGATAAAGAGAGGATGAACCAGGAATGGAAAACTCTGGTTGTGTGCATCCCGGAGGATTTCCAGCTACCCGGCGCCTCAGCGTGGCGCCTCCGGTGGAAATGTCTAGTGGTGGAACTAGATAGGCGAAGTACGAGTAGCAAACCAGGCCTTCTAGCAGGTCTCCCTGGGTGAGCTTTTGTTTTTTTTATCTCACTCAGGGTGGGGATGGAACAAGTAACCTGCAACCCAGTCCAAAAAGTCTGTCACACCGTTCCACAAAGGGGGCCGTCATCAGAACCGGATTGCTGGATTGGTGACCTTCGCACGGAACAGTGCCGGTTACATTAAAGGAATATGAGAAAAGCTTCCTGCGGTTAGCACTGTCCTTGATCACTTAGAGCGGGTGAGGAAGCTCGGGGATGGTGCGCTGTGTACACAGCACGTACGGCCCGGTCTGGCCCAGTCAATCGATATGGTCGTTTACCGCTGGGAGCCCTCAGACAGGACATGAGATGAAGAATCCCAATGTCCAGGCCTGGTTGTTGGATAAAAGCCTTTCTAACTACCATCGGGATGAACGGCGCCTATTCCCGACTGGACTTCATTGAAGGTTGTGTGCATCCTACTACAATGTGATGCAAGTCAAGGATTCTAAAATGATGATAATGATGGGGCATATTAGTTATGTGAAATGGAGGGGGGGGGGAATATTCTGTAGCTGAGATTATCAAATGCACTATGTCTAAAAAGAGACCAAAAAAAAAATTTATGCCTACCTCTCCCCACATTTTCTTCCCATACATCCAAGTCTCAATGTCATACTTCCTGTGTGCTGGGGCACCGAGTTCTTGTGTTGGCATGTCCAGGATTCTACAATACAAAACAAAAATGTACTTGGGCTGATTTATTCCAAAATTGAATAGGGTGGTTGAAGCTGGAGTGTAGGAGAGTAGTGGTTTAAAATAATTTTTATAACATAAAAGAAAAGTGGCAAATTTTAAAAGAGGATCTAAATTTATTTCGTCCATTAAACTTCTCAGAAACGTTCTCTTTCAGACGGCAGATGATGTAAAGGTCATCTGTTTCTGTGGCCGACGGTTAACGAGGGTGTTAACGAGGGTGTCATATGGCCAGCACAATGACCAACAACCTTTACTTTTCCCAAACTAATATCAGGTACACATTAGAACTGGGTGCCTAAAGATCCAGAAATAAAAAAAATTCCAGTCTTCACCAGGATTTGAGCCTGGGAAGTCAAGAGCTTTATCACTCAGCCAAACTTTTAATTCATATATATAAATAGTAGGCAAATAGAAAACAGCATATTTAATGGAGAAATATTATAGGATTTTATTAATTTCAACTTATAAATAGAGATATATATACACAAGGATGCAAGCAGCGGAGCGCCTGCAAAGGGTGGTTGACAACTTATGCCTTCAAGACATAACTAATACATTGACTGCTATTTTTGCAGTACTAAGAAATTCATATCTATTTATGCATTTTCTTGTAATACAAAAAAAAACTATAAATGCCAACTTTTACTTAAATTGTTATTAAATGTTATTAAATGTAAGTCTCACCCTATCATATACATTTTATATGCATACTATATAAGTATAAATTGTTTACTCTTATATATCTAGTCATCATGACTAGTTCAGGTCACAGTAGATCTAGTTAAAATTCAGGTCAAAACTACATTTGTTTTCTAAAAGAGATGACATTAGGCACTCAAGAATAGTGGAACAATGGATTGATTGAAAATAGATTTATTTCACATGAAATTTTGAGAGAACACAAATATACTTCTACTAGCAAGCACAAAATGACCCTGCAAGCCTATCCCTAAATAAAATTTCTATACATCAAGCCTAACAAGTTCTTATCTACAGTAATCTTTATTTAGTTAATGTTTGGGTTACATTTATTTAGTGTCTCAATTACATATCAAATTTTGTAACTCTATTAAAAGTTAGCTCTGTTTCAAATAAATGATCTATCCTATCTATATTTATTGGCAAACAAAGTAGATCTTACCAGACTAGAACTAGTTAACTAGGAGAAAGCTGAAGCTGGATCTAATAGTAGCTTAAATTGTATTGATTAAATTTAGTCTATAAATTTTGTTGTTTTTTTTAAATCTTTTACTGCAAATATTAAGTTTGAATGTTTTACTGCTATTATAAAGTTTGAATGTTTCACCACTATTATAAAATTCCCATTGTTTTATTGCTCTGCATCCTTTTCAGCCTTCTTTCTAGGTCTGGTGTGTAGACCATCTGCAATCCTAGACCCTGCCTTTATCCTTGCTCTCCATGTGGATCTATCCAGTGCCTCTTTCTCCCAACTGTTGGGGTCACTTCTGAAGAGCTTCATGTCAAGCTTGCATACATCAATGTATCTTAGAAGTGGACGACCTGCAGTCCTCTGCATTCTCTTAGATCACACTACAATATTTCTTGTGGGAGTCAACCCTGAACTGTGGCATTCTGTGAACATATCCCAGCCAGCCAAGGTGTATACTGCTTATAACAGCGCAGATGTCCTGGCACCCTTCTCTTCAAAGGAGTTCCTCATAGGTTATTTTGTCTTTCTGCCATATTTTCAGGATCCGCTGTAAGCATCAGAGGTAGATGATATTCAACTTTTTTCCTGCCAATAGTAGTTGGACCATGTTTCACTTCCATAGAGCAAAGTGATCAACACACAGGCCCGGTAGACTAAGACTTTAGTACTGGTAGCCAGCTAAGTATTGTAACTTTTCTGCAACTGGTGCCCATTCCCTTGGCCATCCTCTTGTTGAAGTCTTTATTCAGTAGCACATCCTTGGAGATGAGGTATCCAAGGTACAGAAATGGTTAACTGTTTCCAAGGGTTGGACAGTAATAATGATGCACTAAACTACTTTTTAAAAATTGATCGAGCTATTTCTATTTGATATTTTTTTTTAAACGTTTTCTTTTTTTTTTTTTTTCAGCTGGAACAAAATTATAACTTTTCTTTTATATTTTTTAATATTTTAAAAGATTGTATTTAAATTGAAAGTTGAAGATGAGCAATTAAAACTGGACATGGTTGAAAGTAAAAAAATGAACATTAATTTGGTGCTAATAATACTTTGAAAACCTATGCACTGAGTTTGTATAGCTCTTAGAGCACCAGCCAATAACGTAGGCTCTAAGTGTTGATACAACAGGACAAATAAGCTGAAAGTAAGACTCAGAAACATTTTTAAATAAGCTGAAAGTAAAACTCAGAAACATTTTAAATAAGCTGAAAGTAAGACTCAGAAACATTTTAAATAAGCTGAAAGTAAGACTCAGAAACATTTTAAATAAGCTGAAAGTAAGACTCAGAAACATTTTTAAAAATTTTTGTTTGGGAAAAAAAAAAAGGGGGGGGGGGGTAAAGGGTAACTAACTATTGACAATATCATCCAAAAAAAGAAAGACAAAATGTAATATTCTTTGGTTATTGTGCATTACACTATTACTTAGCCTGAAAACAAAACAACAACAACACAGGCTTACCTAAAATAGAGCCCCAGATCAGAGAACAGCTCCTTCTCAATAGACAAAATCTCTTGAAGTAATTGCTCACTCTCTTTACCATCTTCATCTGCAGTCAATCCAAACATTTCAACCTAAAATGATGTCATGGTCATATTGAGATAACCCAACACATGGTCACATTGAGACAACTTAACACATGGTCATATTGAGATAACCCAACACATGGTCACATTGAGACAACTCAACACATGGTCACATTGAGACAACTCAACACATGGTCACATTGAGATAACCCAACACATGGTCACATTGAGACAACTCAACACATGGTCACATTGAGTCAACTCAACACATGGTCACATTGAGACAACTCAGCAAATTTTATTTTTCCTTTGTTTAAAAAAAAAAGTCCTAATGAATGCAGACTGAAAATAATTCTCAATTTTTGATCAGGAATACTTTAAGAGAAATTTTTAGCGATGATTATCACACACAGGATTTAAAACTGGTTTACTTGAACACTTGCATGTAAGTGTCATTCTCATATTCTGAAAATAAATATGTTAGACAATAGAAACTTCCCTTTATGGCCTAATTAGTGCAATTGATTAGATCTAGATATCCATTCATTCTTTAAAGGAAACTGATTTTTTAAACACAATAAATCAGTTTATGAAGTCAAAGTACAGTTTTTATGATCTAGTTGTGCCCAGTTCCAACATAAAAAGTGTCAAATAGTCAAACTTACAAGCATTCAATGAGGACCAAAAGTGTATGTGAAAATAATGGACTAGCACTTGCTTTGTTGTTACCTTAGTAAAATGATGGACTCTATATAAGCCTTTCTCTATGGCTCTCTCTGCAGCCTCAGCTCTGTAGCAGCGACTGACAGCCATCATCCTGGGCAATACAATACTTTTATGAATACATTCAAAATACCTTTAAGAATAACAAAGATTTAGAATTGAGAAAAGATAAGGAATGCAAGAATTAAGGCAAGATCTCAATAGTTTAGACCAGTGGTTCCCAAACTTTTTTGTCTCGTAGACCCCTTGCCATGTTTTCTTGTTTTCGGTAGACCTCCTGCTCAACTTGCACATTTTTGCAAATTCATTAACATTTTTTAAACAAATTTCTAACTGTAGTTAGTTGAGGAGTGAAAAAGTAATTTTAAACTACACAACTTAGGATATTATGTTTAATATACGAATTTGTCGTTCTATGAAGTAGTCTTTCCAACATTAAATATTATTTAATTAATTATTATGCCTTAAGTATCATTGTAAAAGGTTTCGCAAAGAGCAGTTTCTCGTGTATTTCTTGATCTTTCACGTGTGGTTCAAAAGTTGAATCTGCTGAACTGTTTTCATTAACAGGAGATGGGTCAAAGGCGAGTAACTGGAGCCTAAACCAGTGAACTTCGAGCAGGAAGGGTTCATTTGCCATGACTTGCTACCCACCTAGCAGAAGGAAAACCGAATTCAAACCTCTGCTGCCTTGCTACTATTCCCAAACATGGGAAAGGTCTCGTGGGTCAATACTAAGAAAATATAAGGAGACAGTGACCATTAGCGCCATGTATTTCTGGGCCGTCCCCTCTTTCTCTTTTCTTGGGGGTTCCAGGTTAGGGCTTGCCTTGTTATGTTGGATGCAGGCTTGCAAAGGGTGTGAACTATCCATCTCCAGCGTCTCTGAAGGATATCTACTTCAGTGGGCTGCTGCTTTGTTCTTTGCCACAGTTCCTCATTCAAGATCTTGTCTGGCCAGCGGATCATAAGAATTTTCCTCAGGCAGGTATTGATGAATACTTGGATTTTTTTTTCATGGTGGTGATGGTGGTTCTCCAGGTCTCCGTGATTTGAAAGCAGATGGGCAAGACGTGGCGACAGTTGGAGAGATTCGCCCAGAACTGAGATGCCTGGAGGAAGCTGGTTGGTAACCTATGCCCAGAAGGGACTACAGGCATAGATGAGATGAGATGGTGACCATTATATAGTTTGTAGCACACAGCGCTACACCTTGTCAGACCAAACTGTATTTATGTATTTTGCAAAGATTTACATAAGAAGCTTTTAATTTTATAACTCATGCCACCGAAGCGACCTTGAACTGTATTGTCGCTTAAAGAAATTCTTTTAATAATAACAGATGTAGGTTTGTGTAAAACGACTGGTAGAATCAATGTTTGACCTTTGCTGTTTTCCGTATTTTGCTATAAGAAAAGAAATCTTGTAAGACGCTCACAAACCATCATCTTCTCTATATGATGTCGAACTATGATTTTAATAATAATAATAATAATAATAATCTTTATTATCCGTAAGGAAATTTGTCTTACAATTTGTGCATTACACCAAACAAAAAACATTATAACTATAAGAAACCAAAGTGTACATTCACACCAGACTCACTCATAATTTACATGTGACAAAGTTTATACCAGATTGTTCTTATTTAATGATTTGATTGCCAGGGGAACAAAAGAGTGTTTGTGTCTGTTTGTCTTTGCCATCGGTGTCTTGTATCTCTTTTGTGATGGTAAAATCACAAAATCCTGACACAAAGGGTGATTCTTTATTTCGAAAATCTTGTTAGCTTTTTTATAGATGTTTGTCTCAAACAACTGCCCAAATGGGGTTTGTTTTTTGCCAATGATTTTGCCAGTAGCATTTAGGATTCTATGAAGTTTATTTTTATTTTTAATGCTCAGATTGCCATACCAGGCAGTGATATTGAAACTTAAAATATTGCAGATGTGAGCGTGATAAAACATAGCCAAGGCCTTTTCGCTAACATTAAACGAGGACAGTTTTCGTAGTAATCGTAATCTTTGCTGCCCTTTTTTGCTGATATAATCAGTATTTGCAGTAAAATTTAGTTTATTGTCTAGGATAGTACCAAGGTATTTAAAGGTTTGCACAATTTCAATAGTCTCTCTTTTGCGGGTCTATTTTGAACTTTGAGTGTTCGAAAATTTTTAAAATCTTTATTTTGTCAGGGTAGCATTGTCTCAGATGATCTTCCAGCGAACCTGGTTCATATCGTCATAAAAAAGTCACTTAGGCTTGTTCCACAAGGAAAGAATGAATCCCAATTTTAAATAATTAATGCTGTACTGTCTACATTTTTTTTGTTCTAAATATTAGTTACATGTAGACAAAATTAAGCTATTTAAATAAGTATTGAAATAGATTACAACAATTTTTCATTTAAATAGCAGGATAAATATTTAAAGGATTAACGAAGATACAAATCATATATTAGTGTATGCAATAATTACATTAGTGGAATGTGAACATAAAATGTGCTTAAATGAAATCTGTTATCGTAGACCCCCGTGGGCATCTCATGGACCCCCAATTTAGTTTTTTACTTTCGTGGACCCCTTGGAGGTCTTCGTAGACCCCTGGGGGTCCATATAGACCACTTTGGGAATCACTGGTTTAGACAGAACAAGACACAAGAACAAGACACACAGAGAATTTATGAAATAGGAATAAACTGTTCCTGCCTATCAGATTAAAAGTTCTAAAAGTTCCGTGTGGTGATTTCTTTCAAAACCATAGCAAAGTTACTTAAAAAGTATGAAGCAAAAGTTAATCAGGTCTTTAGCGTGGTAAACAGATTTTGGGTCAAGCAGTCTTACTACACCAACCACACCAGTCTATTTTTCTTTTAAATAGAAAACTTAAACAGACCGAGGACAGACAATGGCTTTGTCTGCACAAGATGCAGAAAAATATGCATGTCACAACTATGTTTGCGTAGTCATGTGAAACACTTCTCTCACCCTTAATCTTCGGCATCGAAGACATTGCCATTATTATTAGACAGAATGTCTTTTTACTTTCTCCTCAACAGATACTAATTAACATCTACAATTACCTAAGACTTTCTTATAAACACTACCCCTCCTCCCTTTTCCAGGAATTCACTTAACTGACTTTTAAAAATTTTTTTTGGACTTTACTTCGAAATGTGAAGGTTATTTACTTCCGAGCCTCCTGCGGGGCATGATGGTGGGCTAGGGTTCAAACCCAGGACAATTGAGATGACAGTTTGGAGCACAGGCAGCTATTATTATTACAATTGAAGACTAGCAGTTAAAAATCAATATTCTACGAGTAATTCCTAATTTTAATTTACCTTTTAGGCAGCTCATTCATTGCTAGAGTCTCATTCATAAAATATCCTGAAACAGTAAAAGTAAAAAGTAAAGTTCACCTTTCAGACCTTGCGATCTATAGGGCAGATGATATTAAGATCATCTGTTTCTTTGGGCAATGGTTAACGAGCAGGGTGTCATGTGGCCAGCACAACGACCTACCTCTTTACTTTCCCCAACTTAAGTCAGGTAACCATTGGAGCTGGGTGGACTCAGGGGAGCCTAAAAAATTATGAAATTCGAAATCCCAGTCTTCACCAAGATTCAAACCCTGAACCCTAGGTTTGAACGCTAAGTGCTTAACCACTCAGCCACCTCTCCCCCAATCATGAAACAGTAAGTTACATAAAATAAATATAAAAACATAATAAAAGTTGTTAAGGTCTTTGGAGTGGTCAACATTAGCCCTTTCCTTTCTAATCTGAAGACATATCAGATCTGGTAAATGAATGTCCCAGTCTATTATTGAGATATAAGCTACACTGCTTACAAAATTTATTTTTATTGAATAAAATAAACATCATATAGAGCACACTGTATAAAAAAAAATCTAATACATATTGAAAGAACAATGTTTTAGTAAAAGTTTCAGTTTAGTAAATTTGTCCATGAAGATTAAAGAAATGCATTTATGTTTCAATAAAGTAAACATTGTGGAATATTAATTTATTTTTAAAAATAAAATAGCTATTAAACCTTTTTAAAGTGTTCAACCACTACACTAATACTTCATTATGTTAGAATTTCGAATGTATTTTCCAGACCTGCCAAAGACATCTCGGCTGTACCCGCAAGACAGGCTCCTTGTAAACATTTCTCATGCAGTTGGTAGACTTGACTTCTCCCAGAGTTGGTCTTAAAACCACAGCTGTTCTACAATCAGAAACTAAACTTTGAAATGGCAAAAAGTCTTCTTAAAAGAATAAATTTAAAACAATATAAATAAATAAATAGGAGAAGGTTTTTCCATGCCGCCTTTAGACGCTCAGTAAACACAACTCTGCCTGAGTCAGGTGTCGAACCTCGAGTCCCCTTCATAGGTAGCCAAGCTAAGTTCAAGTGCACTTAGCCTCTCGACCACGCTTCCCACCCTTACCAAAGAATGTTTTGAACCTTTAAAAACTACAATGAAATCTTAAGCTATCAGCTTTAAAGACCTTAAAGTAGCTCAAGAGAGATGTCAAGGTTAATATGAAATATAATGGTAAAGAATTCTAAGCTTCTGACACCAAAAGTTAAGGAATTTATTCAATTGAGACATAACCAATTTTTTTAAAGGAATGTGTTATCCATATATGTTAAAAAAGCAAAGCAAAGCTTGTCATTGTGCTGTTTATATCAGGTGTGTGCGGACAGCTGAGAGTGGTGGTCAAGTGATAAAGCAATTGTCTCCAAACTGAAGGGTTTCAAGCCCAAATCCTAGTCAAGAATGAAATGTTTCATTTTGGGATTTTTAAGGAGCCTCAGAGTCCACCTAACTCCAATGGGTCCTTGACATACATTGGGGAAGCAAAGGTGATTGGTCATTGTGCTGGCCACATGACACCCTTGTTAACCATCAGTCATAGAAACAAAATGATCTTTACATCAAATGTCTCCATACACTGCAAGATCTGAAAGGGGTACTTTTACTAACTATATTACACCCACAATAACTTTTAACTATCCAAAGTGGTTGAACTACACTTCATTCTCCTTGTGAATCTTTAAGTTATAAAGTTCAGTGAGACTTTTGTGTTTAACCAACAAGAACTCATTAGGAATTGAAAGTGGTTTTAACAATAAAATGTGGGTCTTCAGGAAAATGGATACCAGCACATAAAGAACTAGAAGGAAATGAGAATGCTGACACACTCGCCAAGAGTGGGATAACAAACTCACAATTAAGCATTGCACTCTATCCAGAAGAAATGAAGAAACTAATAGTGAATAAAATAAATGAGAAATGGACAAGCACTCATCCGAATAACAAGAAAGATGACGCCTACTAATAAGCTATCCCGACAAGATCAAAGTTTTGACTCAGGAGCAGACACAACAGAAGGAGACAACATAGAAGCTCAAAATTGGAACCAGTGAAATTTGCCCATGTGGAGTGTCTCCAGAGAATGCTGACATTGTCCTTCAAAACTGTTCTCTTTACCATGAAGACTGTACAAGACACTGGCCTGGTCGTGCGGCTTGGGCGCTGGACTGTCGTTCGGATTTATCGACGGTCGAGGGTTCAAACCCTGCCCGCTCCCATCCCCCGTTGTCCTGCAGGAGGTATGGACTAGGAAGTAAACTATCTTCAACTCTGAAGGAACATCCGAAACACGTAAAACAAACATTTTACACCCCTAGTCATCTGAATGCTCCAACATAACAATGAGAATGAGGAAGAAGAAGAAGGAAAATGCTATTATAACAATTTTTGTTTGGGTAATACAAATCAAAGCGTAACAGGAATTAAAAAAAAAAGTATTTTATAAATTGAATAAATGTGAATTGTTAATGGTTTAAAAACACAACTTACTATGACACCTGGGAATAGAAGGTCAGGAACAGAGACAAGTTCAAAGCCCTGAGAGAAAGAGATGTTTCATTATTATAAAAGTTACATCATGAAGAAGATGTACATTGACATATAAATATACAAACACATACTTTCATTCACTCATTTAAGTTTCTCACATACACACAGCATTAATACAGTACACATTACATGTGAGTTTCACAGATATTGTTATTAACCTTTTCTAAGAGTCTGTCAATTGTGTAAGCCACCAAAGCTCTCTCCAATTTGGCCAGTTTGTCCTCCAAGTAATATGTTTTTGCTCCGGTTGAAAAAGTCAAATTCCTAATTTTAAAAAGAACATTTTTATTTGTATAAGTTACTTCCCTTATGAGACTCAACAATTTTACAAAAGAAACATCATTATTTTCATGTTTCAAAGTTAAAACCACAAAACATTCTTATGAAGGTAGTACATTACTCATTTTCGAGACTAAAAAATGTAATTTATGAAGAATAAATCTGAAGCATTTAGACAGACAATCAAGAAAAATATTAAAAATTACTATTTAAAAAAAAACAAAGCGTATAAACAAAGTGTAATCATATCAATTAGTTTGGATCAGCCGTGTAGTTAAATTTGAAATAGCTTTCTCAGTACACTATGATCCTATCACTTATTGGGACCATTTTGGAAAGGGGAAGGGGGGGAGGCAGGAAATGGGGAAGAAAGAAAGGGATAACTGAGTACATTTGACCTTCATTGCTTTTTAAAAGCATTTATATAAAAAAAAAAAAGGGAGCGGCCTAAATTCAAACTCATTTCTCAAGAATTCAGAATGCTGTGTAGCTCAAAGTTATTCATTATCAAGACATAGGTCTAAATAAATCAATAAGAAATCATAACAAAGAAGTGAAGAACAAATTGCAATATTCAGTAAACAAATTTGATGTACTAGCAAAGAAAAACAATTTGGGAAAAGACACTCTACAAAATGGGGAAACAAAGTTAAAAAACAAGCAAAATATTTATTTTTTTAAATTATTTTTTTTATAAAACAAAGCTTATCCAATTATGAATTAATAGCCAAATCTATCAATACTGTCAGATTTATTTGTTAGGAGCAATGAATACTCGTGCAAAGTTTCAACTTGATCCGAGAATAGGAAGTGGAAGAAATAAAGTGTACAAAAATTGTACCAGACAGACAGAGTGAGCTGATATAAGCTTTGTAAAAATGAGATTGGTCAAATGACAATTTCCAAATCTCGAGTAATTAAATCAAAAACTTTGGAAAAAACAAAAAAAAAATTAGAATTAAGATTAGAAAACGGCAGATCATAATTGAAGAAAAACATGGACAGCTGCATATACCATAACTATGGGCTGATAAAAAGTCAAAGAGAAAACTTGTATCATTAGTGTAAGTATTATGATTAGAATAAGTATTATTTAAAAGGTAACAAGAAAAAACAACACGTACTCATCTCGTAACATGCGCAGACCTCTTCCAGCAAGCTCACTAACATTTCTTGGTGGAAATTTTAATTCTGAAACATCAAATGAATTTTAGTGGAAATTTCAATTCTGAAACATCAAATGAATTTTAGCTGAAATTTTTTTTCGGTTAGGGTTAGGGTTATTTATTAAGTATTTATACAGAACTTTTTGAATATATTTGAAATAAAGATGCCTACAAAAAACAAATATTATTCATAATACATTAATTCAATATAATAAATGTATTGACCAGTCATTTCATATTTAGTCACTTCATCGCCAATTAAATATTTTTTCCTTAATCATTGTGTAATTGTGTTGCTAAGGATTTGCCTTTAAGCTCTCATTTCATCTAAATATTAATATGTTTATTTAGAATGCACTCTGATATTTTTGGCATGTTATTATAGTGTATATAGTGTTCTCCCTACTCTCTTCATACTTGCTGAGAAATGAAATAATATATATAAATATATTGTAATGCAGGGTTTCTATTTATTTATATTGTTTCTGTTTGATGTAGGGATGTCAATATTATCCTACGCATATTGCATGATGTAATGATCAAAGGCCAAGGTGTGGTGGAAGTAGGGAAAATCTTTTGAGAGATCAAAGTATGATAAGAATACTTGTGACCATGCCACTAATAACTTTTCTCCCGACAACCATCTTTCACTTCATCTGTTTGTCAATTGTTTTTTTTATTGAATATAAGCATCATATTTGAAGCCCTGATATAACATTTTATTTATTCTAATAGACGCTCACTTCAAGAAATATGCAACACTGGCCAAGAAATTACAAATGATGCACAGCATTATGAATCAATCGATCATCTTCTGTACCTACTATCAACAGCTTTGATTTCAATTAGCACGCAAAAACAATTTTGTTAATTTCATACTTTTATAATTATTATTTTATGGATTAGAGGATGAAAATGACCAGGGGATGAAATGACCAGGGCATGAAATGACAGGGGATGAAGTGACCAAAGATGAAATGACCAGGGGATGAAATGACCAGGGCATGAAATGACTGGGGATGATGTGACCAGAGATGAAATGACCAGGGATGAAATGACTGGGAATGAAGTGACCAAAGATGAAATGACCAGGGGATGAAATGACCAGGGATGAAATGACTGAGAATGAAGTGACCAAAGATGATATGACCAGGGGATTAAATGACTGGGAATGAAGTGACCAAAGATGATATGACCAGGGGATTAAATGACTGGGAATGAAGTGACCAAAGATGATATGACCAGGGGATTAAATGACTGTGAATGAAGTGACCAAAGATGATATGACCAGGGGATGAAATGACCAGGGATGAAATGACTGGGAATGAAGTGACCAAAGATGATATGACCAGGGGATTAAATGACTGGAAATGAAGTGACCAAAGATGAAATGACCATGAAATGACCAGGGCATGAAATGACTGGGAATGATGTGACCAAAGATGAAATGACCAGGGATGAAATGACTGGGAATGAAGTGACCAACGATGATATGACCAGGGGATGAAATGACTGGGAATGAAGTGACCAAAGATGATATGACCAGGGGATTAAATGACTGGGAATAAAGTGACCAAAGATGAAATGACCAGGGGATGAAATGACCAGGGCATGAAATGACTGGGGATGATGTGACCAAAGATGATATGACCAGGGATGAAATGACTGGGAATGAAGTGACCAAAGATGAAATGACCGGGGGATGAAATGACTGGGGATAAAATGAGTAAAAAAAATAATGACCAGGGATGAAATGACGGAACCAATAATTATATATGTAGAAATATAAGTATATATATTATTATTATAAATATTTCATTTATAGATAAAAAATTTAGACAACACAGCTAAGCAGAATATAAAGATTGGAAATTGGAATGTGAACTAAAAAGAAGTTTGATTTCTGTCTTAGAAAATGGACTTGTATCATGCATATTCAACATTTATATGTATTTATATATCTGTAGCATTTTACGTCTCGAGAGATGATCTTTTCCCTTTGTGTGACTAAAGAGGCCTATCCTTGATACACAGCTGCGATCGCAGGTTGGGCATATGTAATCACCAGGCGCCGTTGCATTTTCACCTTTCTTTCTGCTTCTGTTGTGTATGACATCTGTAATCCGTGACCCTCTCCATGTGGATCTATCCAGTGCCACCTCTTCCCAGCTGCTAGTGTGTATTTATATATACTGTTAGCATTATCAACAGGGTGATTTTTCTTTAATATTTTCTTGCTACAGAAGCCTTAACCAAATTTCTTTCCACAAAGTGAAGTTATTGGAGACACCTTTCTATTTATAAGGAGATATGAATACTTTTATTTACAAACAAGTTCAGTAGTAAAACAAAAATTCACCTTTCATCTTCCCAACAATTTCCACTACTTTGGCTTGAGTTTCATCACCAATCACCTGCGAATGTTGGTCAAATGTCAACAGCAAATAAAAAGTTTTACTGATTAAAAAGTTATTAAAAAGAATCAATTGAACCAGAACCCATCTTTCTCTTATCAAAGGCTCACTAAAATCTTGGATCAGTGTTAACTTTATTAGGATGAAATATTCAAATGAAATAAACCACATACTTTAACAATTCCAGTGCACTTATCTTGACTGTTGTGGGTTTTTTCATGCTTGATATTTCGTATTCTTTGCTCATAATCAGCATTTTTCAAATTTTAAAATTTCCCAAGCCCTTTAGCTAGACCTTTTCAGTAATATATACACAAGAAGTTTATATCTATTTTTGCCATTACTGGTACCAAAATTTCTTTACACCCAATGTATCTGCCATATAATGAGAGTATGTGTGCCCTGTCACTTTTCAAAACTAAATAAAAAAGCTCTAAACAGTAAGAAATAAAACCTACAGTATCCGGATGACTGAAATTTGGTATGTCCAGAGCTTCAGAGACTAGCTGCTGTCTCAGGCTTTCTTTCTTGGACTCCTGTGAGCAACAAAATGTTCAAAAGGTTTTAGATGTCTGAAAGATGTTTAGATGTCTGAAAGATGTTTAGGTGTCTGAAAGATGTTTAGATGTCTGAAAGATGTTTAGATGTCTGAAAGATGTTTAGATGTCTGAAAGATGTTCAGATGTCTGAAAGTTAAAGCCTCCTTTTTTAGTCGCCCAGGAGAAACAAAATACTTTTTTTTATGTTGTCTGTCTTCACATTTCCAAAATCAAAACTATAAAATCTGATTTCGCTGTCATATTAATGGTGGTCGAAAGAGGTGCAATGAGTGCTTATGATTTTTCTAAAGCTTTTTTTTTTTTTTAAATCAAGTGAGCAATGTTATATATCTAAAAACGAAAATGGCAACCATAGAAGGAACAGTCTATAATAAATGTTTACAGATGAAGTTTTCAATTTGTATTACTATTTCACATGACATCACCCTTCCACCAGTTTGCTAGTGTCTAAAAGACTGCCAGGAACTTTGAAATATAAAAAGTAGGGGTCTATAACTTGCTTTCTCTTAGCGTCCAGAAGCATTGATGTTACTATGATATAAGGGGAGATTAGAACTCATTAGGTCAGTTAGCTAAATAATGTGGCTCTAGTAAAAGTATTACCTTGTCTCTTAATATTAATATTAATATTAAATGTAAACCATTTCAACTTTTATAATGAAAAACAAAAGAATAAAATATACTGGCTTAAAAAAAAAATAGTAAAAAAAACAACTAAACTCACATCTTGCTCTTTCTTCAGTTCTTTGGATAAATTCAACTGAAAATTGTAAAGAAACAAATTAAGTTCTAGATCTAGTCCTTTTACATTTAGTTTCAGAAAAAGTTGGAAATGTATCTGTCAATAAAACAAAACTATAAGGAAAGCAACAGAACACTTTTAGTTTTAATTCTGACATTAAATATGTAAATAGATATTTTGACATGAACATTTCTTTTCCATCAGCCATAAGGCAGATGATGGTTTTGGAACAACAAGGCAAACTATCATTCTTTCAATAAAATTATCTTACTTTATACTTTCCCCATTAATAAAATTACTTATTTCTTTCCTGTAAGTAAAAATATAGGTTATGTAGTCTTATGTAGCAGAAAGATTTATGGAACATACAATGTTATAATCCAATTTAAAAAGCAAACAGTTTTGTCATGTTTTAAGTGTTTAACATAAAGACCATCTACTTCTACTTTGCCCAGATAAACTAGATAGCTATTTAGAACTAGCAGAACATAAAGGATTCAATTTAGGCCCATAATCTCAAGGAGAAAAACAACTGGTGCCTCTATCAGGTTTCAAATGCAAGACCTTTAAATTGATGTTAGGGTTACCTTTACTATGCACAATAAAGCACATATGAGTAGTCTTTTTTAGGGACATCCAATGCATGTATTTATTTGAGTTGGGTGCCTTTAAGGATGTGATGTTTTTTATGAATCAAATGTCTCAATGTTAACCAACATTCAAATTTGAGATCCCAAAAGACCTATGCTTTACAACTTCAATATGACATCTAACAAGGTTACAAAAGACAGTTTGTGTGGAAACACAAACTCAAAATCGGCCCCCGAAGTAAAATGTTTTACATAATTCGGATAATCCTTCAGAGTTGAAGATAGTTTACTTCCTAGTCCAAACCTCCCGCAGGACGACGGGGGATGGGAGCAGGCAGGGTTTGAACCTTCGATCGTCGATAAATCCAAACGACAGTCCAGCACGTAAACCGCACGACCAGTGGTCCACCCAGGTAGGCTTCAATATTTTCAGAAAGAAAATTCGAATGAAATTATATCAAAGACAAATGAGAGATAAGAATGGAGAAAGAAGGTTAACAGATCTTGTGTAGTGCCACAACCGTCCCGCAGATCAAAGGATACGTGAAAGTGAATGTAAAGTTAGATGTGAACCTGGCCTAACTAGTTTGTGGTCTATAGGGCAGATGATGTAAAGTTCATCTGTTTTTATGGCCTACGGTTAACGAGGGTGTCATGTAGCCAGCACAACTACCAACCGCCTTTGCTTTCCCCCAACTAATGTCAGGTACCCATTAGAGCTGGGTAGACTCAGAATTTGAAAATCCCAGTCTTCACCAGCATTCGAACCCGGGACCCTCGGTTCGAACTAAATAAGTTAATTGTTTTCAAAAGGCTCAATCTCATATTCGAATCCTCAAAAAAAAAAAAAAAATTTCCGCTATATAGAAAAAATATTTACGAAAATGATATTTATAAGATTACTATTCGTCTTAAATTAGGTCTAACATAGAATGCATACTAATTAGCTTTTTCTTATAAAAAACTGCTTGCATAATTAATTTTAAAAATTAGAATTTTCGCTTTCAGGAAAAAAAAAAGTAGCCGTTGCATCAGAACTTTGAATGGTCTAAAATATTGTGAAGTCGGATTTTCAATATCTCTTCTAGTTTACAAGATCTAAACGGGACGGACGGACAGACATTTCGCACAAAACTAATAGCGTCTTTTCCCCTTTCGGGGGCCGCTAATAAAAAAGCAGCTAATTAAATAAAATAGCAATAAAACTATTTTATACCACTTTATAAATGTCTCCTATTCCTTTCCTGTTTGATATATTTTTGTATATCATGTCTGCATTCTCTGGATTGAGCAGAAAATCCCAGTCCAACTCTGGCTCAGGTAAATGAAATGGCTGCCTCCACTCCTCTGGTTCAGTGCTAAGCTCCCCACGCTGTGATGTGCTTGAAACTTGAGGTGCCATCATCAGAGTAGAGTCTGTGTTGAATCTTTTTCTTGGAGTTTCTTTTAATGATTTAATCTATTCAGAATTAAAATATATATATATATATATATATATATATATATATGTATATATATATGTATATATATATATATATATATATATATATATGTATATATATATATATATATATATATATATATATATATATATATATATATATATATATATATATATATATATATATATATATATATATATATATATATATATATATATATATGAAAAATTAAATGAAATAAAAATAAAAGAATCAGAACTCATTTCAATGAACATTTTTTTGTGCCAGTATACATTTAGTTCAACTTCCTGTGCTAGCAAGCAAGATCACTATCTTTGGGAGAATAAAAAATGGATTTCTTGGGAAAATATTTCAGTACTTTACACCATTAAAAAAGTACCCATTTCAGGTGTGATCTATAGGGCAAATGATGTAAAGGCCAGCAGCTAACATGGTTGTCATATGGCCATCGCAACAACCAAACACCTTTGCTTTTCCCAACAAATGTCAGGCATCCTAAATTCCCAAATATTCAATCCCTCCAAGATTCAAACCCAAGATCCTTCAGTTTGGAAGTGTTTTACCACTGAGCCATCATGACCCCATTTTACAGCATAAAGGAGGCAAAAGGCTGGACTATTTCATCTCTTACTGGCAATAAAATGTAATAATTAAACTAATAATTAAACTAATAATTAAAAGCTTTTTTTTTTTCAGTAACAAGACCTTTTTTGACCAGACACTGTAAGTCAAGTTTTGAGAAGAATACATTTTTCTATGTTGTCCCTGATAGGCAAAACAAGACACACTTCTGAGAGTTGAAGTCAACAGTCTGCAGTGGCCCAGCATTTTCAGCTTGGATAGCTGATCTGTAAGTAGAAGGAGTATTTTATAAATAGTCTGCAATGGCCCAGAATATTCTATAAGCTTGGTTACATCTGTAAGTAGATGAGCAGTTAGAAAAACATATTTTTTTCTCAATTTTCTCAAAAGTATTTTCATAAGCTTGGTTACTGAGGCTGATTTAACAAAAAATACAGAAACTTTTCTTTAATGTCTAAAAGCTGTGTGAAACACCTAGTGTGGTGGCTGTGTGAAACACCTAGTGTGGTGGTTGTGTGAAGCATCTAGTGTGGTGGCCATGTGAAGCATCTAGTGTGGTGGCTGTGTGAAACATCTAGTGTGGTGGCCGTGTGAAGCATCTAGTGTGGTGGCCATGTGAAGCATCTAGTGTGGTAGCTGTGTGAAACATCTAGTGTGGTGGCCATGTGAAGCATCTAGTGTGGTGGCTGTGTGAAACATCTAGTGTGGTGGCTGTGTGAAACATCTAGTGTGGTGGCTGTGTGAAACATCTAGTGTGGTGGCCATGTGAAGCATCTAGTGTGGTAGCTGTGTGAAACATCTAGTGTGGTGGCCATGTGAAGCATCTAGTGTGGTGGCTGTGTCAAACATCTAGTGTGGTGGCTGTGTGAAACATCTAGTGTGGTGGCTGTGTGAAACACCTAGTGTGGTGGTTGTGTGAAACATCTAGTGTGGTGGCCGTGTGAAGCATCTATTGTGTTGGCTGTGGGAAGCATCTAGTGTGATAGCTTAGAAACGTGTAGGCTTATATAATGTTTTTTTCTCTTTAACCAAGGAATTCAACAACTTGTCAGCATGAATGAGTTTATAATTTAGAGTTTTTGTTCATCAGCTCTCAATCTGGTGTATCATAATGGGAAGTGTGGTCATGAGGCTAAATACGCTTGAACTTGACTTGGCCACCTATGAAGGGGAATCGGGGTTTGACCCCCGACTCAAGCAGAGTTGTGTTTACTGAGCGCACGGAAAACCTTCTCCCAGGTAACCCCCTCCACTAGTCCACAAACGAGATTGGACCATAGCGCTCTGAGCATGCAATAAGCATGAAAGTAGCACTATATCATCATCATCAAACTCCATTTGAGCGAGGGCTTGAGAGGCTCAAATTGCTATATAAAAAGCTATAATAATAATACCTTGAACTGGCAGCCAGCTCAATAATAATGAGCTGATGAAGCATTTCTGTGTGTATTTCCACAAGGTTACAATGAGGAAAGGGAGCGTTGGTTTTTGGCGGTGTAGGCTTATGAAACCACGAGCTGGTCTGTCATAATTTATGTTAATATAAGTTGTGGGGGATTAGTGTGGGAGAACAAATACACAATTGAAAATTGCACTCGATCCGGAAGAAATGAAGAAACTAGTGGTGAATCGAATAAATGAGAAATGGACAAGCTCTCATAAGAATCACAAGAAAGACAATGCCAATAATAAAGTATCCTGATATGACCAAAGTCTAATTTTTTGCCTAAGAACTGTGCACAACAGAATGAAGCTGAAAATTGGGAGTAGTGAAATTTGCCCTAATGGAGTGTCACCAGGGCACGCCGACCATAGACTTCAAACTGCCTTCTCCATCAAGAGGTCTGAACAAGACACTGGCCTAATAAACCATAGCTCACTTGGTCATGCTTTTATTACAGTGAACTAGGAAAAAAACAAACCCTTTTTGAGAGATCATGAAACTGTAATTTTTAAAAAAATTGATTTTTAGAAGCTCTTAGCAAGACCCCAAAACCATCACCAAGAATCTATTTTCTTAGCTCTTCTCAATAATGGGAAAAAACATGCAAAAGAAGATCACAATAAATTTTGAACTGATGTACAAAACAAAGAGATATATTATTATTATTATATTATTATAGCTTTTATATAGCGCTACTTTCATGCTTATAGCATGCTCAGAGCGCTTTTGGTCCAATCTCATTTGTGGACCGGTGGGGGGGAGGGGGTATCTAGGAGTTGGTTTTCCGTGCTGCCTTTAGGCGCTCAGTAAACACAACTCTGCCCGAGTCGGGTGTCGAACCTCGAGCCCCCTTCTAGGTAGCCAAGCCAAGCCAAGTTCAAGCACACTTGGCCTCTCGACCACGCTTCCCACATATAAATCAACCATTAAAAGATTTCTGGTATCAAGTTTTACTGAAATGAAGAACGCCACAATATTATTAAAAAATAAACAAAATCTATGTGGTAATTTTACTTCAGTTTCCTAATTGTAACTTCTTTACACATAGCAGAATGTTGTTTATATGTTTCAACAAAGTCATAGTATAGAAACAGGTTTAACAGATTAACAGCTAGATATTAGAATTTAAGCAATTCAGCTTTTATAAAATCCAATATCCAGCCTGATATCAAGAAGTTATTAATGCTCTACGACTTCGAGGATGTAATACCATTAAATTGATTAAGCCTATACCTTTTTTTTTTATAAGTTTTTGTCTGTTACTCTGTAGCATGTGTTTTATTACAGATCAATAGATCATTTAGATCTATACTTGAAAATAAATAATAATGCTAAATTTAAAATATAACTTGATTTACTAATAAGTTTAAAATTGAATCTTATTTATTTATTTTTAAATAAAAAAGGAAATAATCTTAAAAAATAAGCAAAGTTTTCTGCTATTTAAATTATCCAAATGTGGGAAGTGGAGGAAGATTTGATGATTATTTTTATCATGATGATACTGTTACAAGACTAAGAATACTGTTTGTTTTAATGTGTTATAATATATATATAATAATATAGATCTAAGATTAGATGTAGTTCTATGTCTATGTACTTAAGAATTAAAACTTTATCTTCAGTTCAATATTAAATATTCATTATATTATAATTATAGTACTTAGCTTATATTTACTTACTAAATCTATTTATATATCTAGATAGCCTTATAAATATAGATTCTAGATCTAACTAACCACTTAGAGTTACTTATGATGACTTATCAGAACTTCTACTTAATAAACTTGATAATTAAAGTTGATAAGTTGTTTTTTTAGTTAGTCTTAAAGAATAAACTTGAATACCGTAAAAGACTACTAAAGTCATCAAACTTTGATCAAAGTTATTAAAAGTGAAGTGGTAAGCTAGAGCCAGAGCCTAATGAATGATAGATCATAGGTCATAGATGATATCTCTAGAACTCTAGAATATAGATTTATAGATCGATCTATCTAGGAATCTAGGTCTAGTAGTACTACTAGTAGACTTATTAGAATAATTAGAGTCTAGAATAATATATATAGTAGCTTCTTATATTAGGCACAGCTCATCGAATTCTCCTTTAAGAAACACGTCGCTTTTTTTGTTTATAATTAATTTGTTTTTATGTTTGGAGCTAAAAACGACGTTTCGGGACAGTGCATGTCCAATTTTAGATAAGTTCCTGTATTTTTGTTCCGCTTTTCCAAAGCAGATGGCAGTTTTTTAGATTCTCGGTAACCATGTATGTAAAGCTATTGTTTTAACCTCCCCCGGCAATTTATACCCATATAAGGGATGAAGGCTATATTATGAGCCTGTTTGATCGTAGGCTGGTGGATCTATCAAAATAAGCTTCCAAACATCTTTAGAAAGACATTTCAATCACATTCATACTGTTAGCTGTTAAATAAAATTAAAAAAGGAGGTGTTTCAATGAATAATAATGAATTAAACACATTCTCCTATAGTGCACAAGGCAAAATCGTAATAAGAAATATTATTCAAATTATTGGGATTAATAAATCTATGATTTTTTTCAATAAATAAATGTGACCTAGATAGAGATATCTAGAATATATAATTTATGAATGAAAGAAAAAGTGCGGGCTGCTAATTTGAAGCCAGAGACCATGCCCACTGCAGATGATCACGCCAGGCGAGCGTTGGTGGTGAGGAGAGGTATACACTAAGCGTGTAGTGTCACAACCTATCATACAGGCAGTGGAGGGAAGGGGGAGAGAGTCATGAAAAGAATTATAAGCATCTTATGGGAGGGATGTTAAGGTGTAACAAAACGAACATCCAAATTATGAAAAGAAGAGGGTTCTTGGATGGGAATTAAAAGAAAGAGACAGAGAATACATGTAGCCTAGTTGAAAATATCATGTTTATTAAATTATAATAATAAATGTATAGATCTATAATTATACAGATTTATTTCTGTCTGTTTCTACACATAGATTATATAGGTAGGCATATATATATATCTAGAGAGAGAGAGAGAGAGGCAATATACTATAAATACATATTGCAGAAGTGAATCTACTTCTTTTAATACAATCTAAATAATTTTTAATTAACACAGATATAATTTATTAGCAATAACATAGTGGTGTTTCTTAACGGTGCTCGATGTGTGCTAAAGGAGAAAGTACAAAAACTGCGTTTATTATAGGAGCATGAAGTGACCTGATTTATTTTAAAATAAAATCTTGACTATGAGTGGTAATTCAAAGAAACACAGCTATTTTTATAGTCCTTTAGTTGCAGAATAAGAATCTGCTTTCAGTTTTTTTGTAAGTTAAACCGTCACCAAATAAAAAAATAAAATAAAAATTTGACCTAGTTCCTGAATACGGTGTGCCTAATATAAGAATCTACTAGATCATTCAAAATCATTGATTATATTTGATTAGATTAGATCATAGATGACGATGTTAATAAATAATAAAATAATCATATTCAAATTTCAAAATATTCATAAATTCATAAATCATGATATATTGGTTAGATAATCCAGAATTCTAGACCTAGATCTCGACTTGCCTTGTAGATCTAGATGGTAGATCTAGAATTATCACGATGGAATCTTTTTAATTTGTCAAATTAGTAAATGCAAAATAAACTTAATAAAGTAGTTCTAAATAAAATAAATAAGTTGAGAGAATAGACAAGAGAGCATAATAGGAACTTTCATCAAAAAAAGTTAAATAACAAGTCAATATTGACAAGGGAGATCAATCTGCTTTCTTAGTAATTTCATCAACATGTCCGATGCACCGAGTCTAGATCTTGACTCATGATTCTGAGCCGCCTGAGGACTTATCCTCTACTTTAGATCACATTACTTAAGAAATGTATTCTTACAAATTTAAAAAATTTATATTATTATTATCCTTATCGTCTTTTATATTTGCCTTTCTTATTGGTATTTTGGTTTTATCGTTACTTCTAAATGATGGGCCACTGAATATCATCTCCAGTCCTTTAGTTGGAATAAAAATGTGCATATCGGCAGTGCTTGTCAACTGCCTGTTTATGTTTGTGCTTACTGTTATCTATAGTTCAGAACGTAGCGAGGACAGATCCTTTTTTCAGGTAATTTATAAATTAGTCTTCCCAAGTCACCCCAGTGCCTTGCCTTTAGACTTAAGTCGACTTAAGAGTGTAGAGAGAATGGAATGGGTAGCCTCTCTCTCAATCAATCATCGTCATGATCATGTCATTATCATCCAGCCAGGAAAACCAAGACTTGTTTAGAAAAGTTGTTACTTAGATTTAGCCTTAGCAGAGCCAGGACCATAGCAATTTAGTCATTGATAGTGTATGATTATGATAGTTTGGTAAAGTAGAGCATCACCTACATTAATACTGATACTTTAAATCACTGATTTGTGATTAACATTATAACTAAATCTAGTTACTATATTGACACATGAAGTCATAAATGCATCTAACAGGATCTCTTTTAAAGAACTAAGAAGCATCTGTAATCTTTAACTATAAGATAAGAAGATAAGATTTAGAATTTAGGTAGATCTAGAATAGAAACTAGACAGATATAGTCCAGGAACATGGAACATGGTTATATATATATAGTAGCTTCTTATATAAGGCACAGCTCATCGAATTCTCCTTTAAGAATCTACTATATATGTCAGCTGGCTTCATTTTTTTTATGATAGTGGTAAATGGTAAATAGATATTGTATGTTGACATGGATGAATCAATTCATGTCACATCCCGTGCTGCCAAACAGCAGGAAGGCCAAATAAAAGCCGACATTGTTATTTTAAAATTATGAAAACAACAACAACAATAAACCAGCAACTATGAGAAGAAAATATGCCAGTGTGAAGGGCTGCAAATGCAAACTCTGTAACCTATGTTTATCTCATTTAGGGTGGACCTATTGTATAATCCAGGGGTGGGCAACCTTTTTGTATCGAGGGCCGCATTAAAAACAATTTGGGAATGGCGGGCCACACACACACACATATATATATATATTGTTACGAATCTCACTATCCAGGCTCTCTGCAAACTGCACCATACACCACCAACTTAAAGAACTTGACAAGTCAGGGCTCCAAAATAACGTAAAGGTTTAATGTCCATAAATAACAGCCAATACTGTACAATTGGCAGCACGTAGAACAGTACAAATAGCTCTGCGATAACAAATATCTCTCTGATAACACCGTTCCGCCGTATCAAGTCTTGCACTGGCCTCTCCGTCTCGTTCCGGGCTTGCACTGGGTTCAACAGTTCGGGACTGACTTCACACACTTGGGCTCGTTGTGTCGGACTCGATCACAGACCAAGATCAAGACGCCGTTCGTCTCAACTGTACTTGACAGTACTCCGCACTGAACTGTCGTAATGCTCCGTACAGAACCACACCGTTGAACTGTGCTGTAGTCGACCGTGTTCTGAACTCCTGTCGTGAAACCGCTTTCTGAACCGTCTTGACTGCGTCGCCTCCGCTCTTATATAGGGTCCCTACTGGCCTTCTCGAACCGGACAGAACGCCGCTCGACGTTTCTAGGTGGTCAGATGACTACAACTCTCGTGACGCTCCTGAGCTCTGTTCACAACGTCGATCCTTCCCAGACTGCCGTCGATCCTTCCCGAACCGAGTTAGCAATGTTTGAAACAAATTTTACGTTTTTTTTAAATTGCTGTTGTCTTTTTACATCACAATATCGCCACAAATATACAGTTGTACTTAATGTGCAGTATGAGTCCCGTGGAAATACTGACAGGAACTTCTCTTTGCTTGGAGCTTTGTCCTCTGGAGCTGAAAATTCGTTCTTGACGTCTTAAAATTTGCTTTTATAAATTGCACAATTAAGGAATCTTAATAAGCGTTGTACTGTTAATCATTTCACTAGAAATAGTTTCACTTTTCAGCAAAGGAAAATGACAAAAACTATTTTCTTTTGCTTGCCTGTAGAAATGGGAAAGCCTTGTTTGAAAAGATTTAGCATGCATTTGCACTTCATATGCAAACAATCAATTGCAATGGATATAATAAAAAAACATGAAATCTTTCTTCCACTCTTCATTAGAAATATTGGTAACAAGGTCTCAATCATGGTCCTACCAGTAACATAACAATTTCGTCCTTGATATTTTATATTCTTCTCATTTGCCTTGTCCATGCCAATGTAGCATTAGATTATTTTGTTCATAAATTGGATCTACCCGTGGTTAACACCTCTGGCACTAATGAGCTCGATTGTTACAATTACCTGCCTAAAGTAATTTGAAATTTTATGCATCTTTGTGCAAACTTTCCTGTTTAGAGTTTATGGTTGGGATATTAAAAAAAAAAAAAAAAAAACATATTTTTATCAGTGAAAGATTGAGCTCCATCAGTTGTTACACTTGCCATCTCGTTTCAAGCCTACCCAACACTCAGAGATAGTGTTTTGAATTGAGTGTATTGATGTATAGCCAATAAGCATAATCTTCGTTTACTTAAAATTTTTTATAATGAGACAGTTTCAATAATTTATATAGATATTATTTTTAATATTTGCATTTTTATATGTATATACTGTGGGCACACCTGATTTCTGTAGGTGTCGGCGGGCCGCATAAAACACTCCGGCAGGCCGCATGTGGCCCGCAGGTCGTAATTTGCCCACCCCTGGTATAAACTAAAGTGAATAACAGATTTGTATGGCCAACTATGTTTTAGGAGACACCTCCTGTATGAGTCCCTAAATGTTTGATAAGTAATTTAAGTACAAGGTATTATTTTCTAATTCTCTTTTCTGTACAAAAAATATCTTTAACTCTTCTTTGTTCTTTTCAGCCTTACAGTTTCATAAAGTCTTGTGGTCTGTTGCTGCTTTCTTCAGTTATTTTTCACATCATAAGCATATTGTATGGGGCTCCAGTTTTAATGTAAGTATAAAACTTTGTTGGTTAATTGATATAATTAAACCAGTTTATTTCAAATCTTGAAACAATTAATCATTTTTTATTTATTAACAAATAATAAGTAAATTGGGTTTATGTAGCTACAGATTTTCTCAAATTCAAAGATACTCAAGATGAAATATTTTCAAGTGTACTTTTTTGCTTGTTTAGAATACATTTGCCGCCTTTTAAAAAGAATTTTTATCAATACCACAATTAAAAGTACTTAAAGTATATTAAACTAAAATAATGCTTTTAAAATAAAAACTAAATAAATCATCCTTAGATCTGTGGAGGAAACATACACATTTTCGGTTCTGATGTCTGTGCTAGTTATCCTGCCATTGTGTCTTTTCTGTGGTCCTGTCTTTGACAGCTGGTACGAAGTATTTACATCCAGGTATACATGTTTTGATTCACTTTTTTTTACTATTTACAAACTCTTAACAAATTAACCTCTTTTGAAATACTGCACCTTAAATGGCAATGCATTGAAAAGTCATACTTAATAGTCTTATTCTGGTTGTTATGAAGTGTGTTTTGGCTGGATAGATTATGATGTATTTACGAGTAAGACCATTAGGTTATAAATAGAGGTGAACAGCTTTTTTTATAATGATTTATTACACTGGATAATTCTATAAAGTATGGATCTTTGCTTTATAGACTTTTTAAGGCATTTTGAATTAAGAGAAAAACAAATAGGGGGGGGGGGCAATATTACCTTAATAGTTCAAAAAAGGTTAAAATTATAAATATTATTCTCATTGCAAAAATGTATTATTGTAAATAGAAAACTATGCATACAAATCTATAATAATAAAGAAGTTAATTAGTCCTTTGTAGTCAGCATTTGGTAAAGTCTAACAAAATACTGTCAGTTTGTACCATTCAATGTTCATTGTTTGCTTGTCACTTGAGACTCAAAAGAACAATAAAGTTATTGCAGTGCATTTTTTCTTCAATGTAATAATGTCTCAGAAATTGCATTAAAATGGGATAATAAAGTGATAATACTATGGTTGTTTTTTTTTATGTTTTATATGTTTTAATCAAATTTCAGTTCCTACCTAGGCATTGAGACAGTTGTGTATTATACCAGCATCATGTCCATTCTTGGCTCCTGGGCTGGGGCAGCAGCTATTCCTCTTGACTGGGACAGACCCTGGCAGGTCAAGTAGAACTTTTTAAAATTTTAATTGAAACCCCCAAAAAAAAAAAAAAAGAGTTTTTTGAGAGAATTCACAGGAAGAATTGCTGTAATCAAAAGAAAATAATGGGTTTGAAAGATTGTCCTGTCATTATATTTTATCACCTTGTCATAAGACTTAACTTGTTTGTTTTTTTAAAGAATTACTTAACCCTATTGAAATGACTGTGTAGTTGGCAGAGACAGATTTTCCTGTTGGTGTAACTTTTATTTCATCCTCAATCTTTTATGTTTGAGATATTTCAAAAAAAGACAAAACTTATAATGGATGTGGTTACAGAGTGTTGTAGCAAAACATAAAAATATGCTGGTGAAAACCAAATCAAGATTTTCCCTAAGCAGATTTACATTGGATAAAAATATGATTTGAATACTACAGGTACTAGCATTGTTTATTTTCTTATTTTACATGTGCACACTCCATTTTGAGCTCATCAACATTTATTTATTTCTAACTATATTGTAGTATTTTCATCAACCTTTATTTATTTGCCAATTAATAATTGTGTGAGGTTTCAACTTGATTTGAGAATGGGTGTGGGAGAAATAACATGTACACAGACAGAGTGAGTTGATATAAGCTTTGTAAAAGTGTTAGACCCACTTAACTGACATTGTACACATTTTTATTTCCAGGCTTGGCCAATAAGTTGCGCTGTTGGTGCTATCTTTGGTTACTGTTTGGGTCTTCTCTTTGGAGCTGTTCAACTACCAAGAGAACTTTTAAATAACAAATGGAAAGTAATTTGAAACTGTCAAAATTAATTTAGAAGAGATGTTCTCACAATGCAACTGATTTTATATTGATGTTTTTTTACATGAGACCAATGTTAGATTTTATATTAACTTGATGCCTGTATAAAATGATGTATTACACTAGTGATGTATTTAGTATGTTATATTAACATCATTCACATATATTGCTTTTTCAGTGTAAATAAAATTGTTATCACAATATATAACCATGTATTACCCATAGATGACATGTTTTCTTTTTTTTTGTTGTTTTTTTTATTAATCTAAAACAAGTAACAATGCATTTACAAAATAAAATTATCGATTTTGTTTTTAAATTTTAATATTGGTTAAACCTAGCTTACTAAAAGAAAATTCTGAACTGATTACAGTAAGAGTTTCAAAATCTGTTTTGAATTTTATACTTTTGTTAACTGAATAGATTCTTACATTAGCAATAGTTAAGATAAAATATATTTTTGTATCAGTAATCTTGAACTATTCTAATCTAAACTAAAACAACTGCACAAACAATATAGATTGAACATGAACTCTTTGCATTGTCAATTAACATTTGTATTCTTCAATGGATTCAAAAAACTTAGTTAACTTATAGAAAAATATAAAACAAAAATCCAAAAAAGTCAAACATAATGTACAAACAGCACAAAAAAAAATGTTTAGGAATCACAAAGGTAAGTGGACAGACACAGAATGAGTCCCTAGAACATCTGTAAAATTTGTTGCAAAGAAAGCTTCTGAATTATAAGGTTGACTGAATGATGATTAACTTTTTTTTATTCATCTTGAAAAAATTCAGATTATAAAAATGACCAGATTATACTAAGCTGGAAAAAAACAGAAAATGACTATCATACTCACAGCTAGGTTTATTGACTAGACTTAGACAAATCAGCCAGTGCGTTTATGAAAAGTAAAATGGGATGAAGTTTATCTAAAAGTTGTTATGCCTATGTTTTTAATAGTTTGGAGGACATGAACTTGCAGGTGATACCTAACAAAAAAAAAATGAACGTAGGGCCTTATACTTCAGTACCACAACTGGCAACTTATTTGTAACATTGAAAACAAGAGTTTATAACTGCAAAAAAGAACATAAAGCATTCATCTAGTCACAAGATTTTCAATGCAAATTATTTAAACAAAACATGTAAACAAAATAAATGCAATTTGAGATTAACATTAGGTACCTGAAATATACATGAAACATTAGAAGTTGAACCGGGTTTTATGAATGAAATTCAAATACAAATAACTTTGTAGTTGTATAAATTAATGAAATCACAGACTTTTAATTGAAAAAAAAAAATACAACATATAATACATAAAAAAATTACTAAAAATAAATGTAAAAAAAAAATGATTTTGATTGGGCATGTTCTAAAAAATATTTGCAATATTCTTTCACTTAAAAATTACTTATCTTATAATGATGTTTTAAACAATGCTAATGAAATAAAGTCCTAGATGAATGATTCAAAAAACACCAGCAAACTAACAGGTGTTTGTGGTACATAATCGGAAAGAAAAAAAAAGATTAATCTATATGACAATAATTTACCAAACATTGAAACATATTCCATCCCTATGTTGGAGTTTATCAATAATTAAACAAATGAAACAATGCTTTGTCAAGTTTCTCACAATATTAATTAGTATGATAAAAGATTAATGCTGAATGCTTCTCTGTCTTAGTTCATTCACAACCTCTGTGTCGGTATTCTCCACAGCAAAATCAAAATCCACTGGTTCTTGTATCAATGGCAGAATATCGTCCTCTGCTTTGATTTCTATCTTGCTGGTTTGTGAAATATCTACAGCACAATACACACAAATAAACAAAAACAGATCAGTAATAATCATTCACTTTTCTTTAACAAAAAAAACAACAAAACCTGTCAACTTTTCAATTCCAAAGATTTCCCAGATTTATAAACAGAGGCAGTTAGTCCTTAAGGGAGGAGTGGCACATATATCTGATGTGACATGGTGTAGGCATAAAGGCTGCCAGAGAAATTTCAACATGTTGTTTTACAGATCAGCTTCTAATAGCTTTTGAGTTTCTACCTAAATTGGTAAATTATGAAGGGGAGGTAAATAGAAATGACATTAAAATATATATTTTTTTACTACAAAGTTTGACAACATGAACTAGGACATACAATCTCGTTTCAGGGGTCTAATCAGTTTATCGTTTGATAAGTGTACTACTTTGATTTTATTACTGAATTTAATTTCTCCTGTGTGTTATTGCAAGAAGTACAGTGTGTTTTCTCTCCTTTTAAGATTTCAACTTGGAAAATTCAAATTGGTGTGTTGGTACTTCACTACTAAACATGAGGTTTCCCTACTGGATTGTCTCCTGTCCTAATTATCTACCATAAGATTGATATTTCTCTATATTATCACCTCTACTTCACTACTAAAATCCTTTGCATTAAAATGGGATAATGGGCCATCAGATTTTTTTATTTTTTTTTATAAACTAATTAATTTTATAAAGTTAAAAAAAGCATTATGACAGATTTAGCCAAATAACAGGACAAAATCAAAGTATAAATATGACACCAGGACTCAGTACCAAATGGTACTGAAGCTTAAAATAAAGTATGTTTATTGCCAAAGAAATAGTTAACCATTTAGTTTTGAAATAACACTGTCTTTAACATATAAAGCTCACTTTAGATATATGAAGGAGAAATGGATAAGGATATTTGAAAGAATAAGAATTACTTTTATCTTCTGTCATTGTTGAGGAGGAGGCAAATGTTTTCTGATCATCTTTCGCGGTCACTTCGGCTTTTTCTGTTATCTGCACTGCCGCTGTTATTTTCTGTAAAGTTTCTGTTCTCTGATAAGCTGCGACAGCCAAACCCAAGGCCAGAATCAATACATTGACACTAAAGGCACATAAACCACTCAAAAGTGGCCAGTGGTAAAGAAGATATCTGTGAAATGAAATAAATGGCACCTCTTTACTTTGGCATATAAATTACAACACTCTCTGTAATTACAGGCTTATTAAATGCATGACAATCATTTAGTTAAAAAATTTATTAAATAAATATTTAAACGTATTCCCCTTGTAGAATAAGATTTATTATACTACTTTACACCAAAAAAAAAAAAAAAAACTTGTGGAAGTAATTGTAGCTTTTTAAAAATTAATGTTTTTACTTGAGTCCAGAAAATTTAGCAGAGAATGTAACGGTTGCTGTGTAAATTTCAATCTTGTGGCTTTGAACCTCAACTGTTGCACCAACTGATGGGTGATACTGAAAAAAAATCAAAAGTTAAGGTAAAAATAAAAGAATTCAATAATAGTTAATAATCTTTGCATTAATTTTAATTTGTAAAAATGTGTATTTAACTTTTTGTTTCGCTTGGTATATTTATCCTTTTGATGCTAATGCTCGTAAAGAGCTCTGGCCTGCTGCTTATGTCCCTCAAATTTAGATTTCTCCTAGACTTAATTTCCTAGCCTGAATATTACAGTGTTATGGTTCTCTTTTGTCTCTTGTCTTTGTCCAAACCACTATCAAATAATTGTACCCATTTCAAACCATTTTTCATACAAATCTTATCCATCCACCCAAGCCAGTATCTTTACAGCAATGGAAGGCTCTGGCCTGGTTCAACACCTCCTTTTTTCTAATTCAGGGCTCTACTGAGCTTTCACCCCCATGCCCAAAAACTAAGTTGTCATAGATCTGCCTATTGTCACGAGTTGAGACTGTGACCTATTTCGACCAGTTTCTAGAAGCTCAGGTCAAGTCAGTGCTGATCAGAGTAAACAAGTTAATTTTAGCCATCCAATCAGAGAAAGAGGTTAAGTGAAAAAAATAACATGTCAACTTCTAGAAGGTCACAGTTAATAAAATAATTAGGGGATAAGTTTCTATGATTCTGGAAAGTACGATTGAGAAAAGTATAAATTAGGGGAAAGGAGTTAGTAGGGGTTCTCGCATTGTAACAGGCTTTGCTTAGTAATGGTCTTGTGTTAGTATGAGTTTAAATATTTGCGAGTCCATTACTTGAAGTTACATTAGTTGAAGTTATATTATAGTTGAAGTTGTTGTATCTTTAAGTTTTTATTTTATGAAGATATTTAAATCAAGTTGTTATTAAATCGAGAAGTTACTTATATGTGTAATCTGAAGAAGTTAATTAAAGAAGTTAAAAGAGAACACATAGTTTCTTTAGTGTATTATCAAATTATTAATATAATCTCCGCTTTGATGATTTTGTTTAATCAACAATTAATATAAGAGACATTATAAAGAAATAAATAAACAGAGATCGTCACATATATGGCACCTCCGATAAATAAAGGCACAGACGAATAAAAGCAGCACATTCTGACAACTTCAAAGAATAAAATCGTCACATGTATGACACCTCCATACGAAAAAAAAGGATTGTATTTATGACATTTACAAGGAATTGAAAGCATCACATTTTGGCACTTTCAAAGAATTATTCAAAGCCTCTGATGAATTATTCAAAGCTTCTGATGTATAATTCATAGCCTCTTAACACTTTTATATTGAGGATGCCATTAAAGATTTCTATATGAACTTCAACTATCCCTTAGTCTGTTGGGGCACCAAACAAGACTTCTCAACCATCTTTCTCCATTTCTTTCTGTCTTTTGCCTTAGATAGAACTTCTTTCAATGTTTGTCTTTCCATCCCTTTCTCTGCCTGCCTCTTCTTCTTTTTCCTGGTACTGTTCCCTGAAGGAAGGTATTTGCAAGCCCCGAAGACCTTGTAATATGGCCATAGAGTTTATTTTGCTCTTTCTTTTTTTCAATAGTTAGCAGGTCATTGTGGGGTCCAATCGCTGTAGTAACCTTGTCTCTAAACCCTTTGTTTGTGATGCAGTCTTTAAAGCTTCGTGTATAGCTGCCATCAATCTCAGGTAAGTAATTCCTTCAAGAAAGCAGGCATTGATTTTAATTTATACTAGAGTATCTTCCACATATTGAGGGTTGTCTGAGAAAGCTTTATATCTTTGAACTTAGAATTGAAGACAATAACATCTGAATCCTGACAGTGGTAATCAAAGATTTTTTTGATGCTTTTAAAAGTATTTTAAGCAATTAATTATTTTTTTAAATATTCCTTAAATTTTTTTAAAAATAATTTGGAAAATCATTACACCAATTTATTAATGAAGATAAATAAAAATTTTAAAAGTATTTTATTTTATGGTCTTTAAAGAAAAAAGAAAGCTGGTATTTAGAAAATATTCTTGTGTTAGAAGTACTTACATTAATTTTAAAGATATCACAAAATTATCTAATTTATTTTTTTTATTGCCTTTTTTTTTTTTTTTAAATATTACGAGAGTTGAAAAAAAAAAATCGATCATCTTAGAAAAGATAAAATTCAGTGATAGAGATCTTTATAAAGTTTAAAGAATTAAAGCCCATTTCAAACATATAAAGCATTCAAAGCCCTGTCTTGTAAAAAAAAGTTTCCTAAGGAGTGCAAAAAAATATGGTAGATGATTATAGTACAAGACTACAACATTTAATAGTGCTCAGGTATCCCTCTCTTTTTTTTTTTTTTTTGCAAACACAATAAATTAACAAAAAATGTATTCATGGATGTACATTACAAATAAAGGAGGGGGGGGGGAATCTTTTTGCCAGTAAAGGGATACCTGTTTACTAAATGCTCACATAGTCATCCACATAATGAGTGAACATATTGATCATGATGCTGTGTTTCTGCTCAGAGATGCCTACAAAGTAAAAAGGAATCCACAGAAGCAAATCCAGCATTCTTAGAACAATTGATCTGTACCTGACCATAGCCTGAAAATCAAATAGAACATTTCAGATATAAATAGATTTTAAAGTGTAGCTTCATATCTAGCTGTCAGATCACTCCATGTAACCTGTTCAATTAAAATGAAACAGAAGAATGCTGCCACTTTCAAATTGTTGTATACTGCCCCTGAAAATACCAATTTATTGACAGAAAAAAAAAAAAACACCAGGAAACACAACTCTACCAAAATTAAAACAAAGAATGTTTGGCCAAGCTGATATGCTCTTTGTTTATTAATTCTATTCTCCTATAAAGCAGCAGAAAATTTTCATGCATTTTTAGTTGATGAAATAAATGTATTACCAGTACTAAGATTTTTTTTAAAGGGTACACATTGAACCTAAATTTACCTAACAATAAACATAGAAACCAGACACAAAGTAACAAGAAGCTAAGCTTAGAATTCTCTTTGTTAACTGTATAATTCTTATAATTAGATAAGTATTGAACAACATGTACTAAAATTATATATATAAACAAAAATATTGATAAATTATTGGGAAAATAAATTATGAAGCCAACTTATAGCACTAAATTAGCTGAACGTATTTCGAAAATTATAATCTTGAATTTACTACACCTGCCTTCACAAATTGTCTCCATATGCAAAAACTAATCTAAAAATAAAGCATTAAATACAATGTAAACCCCTCAACTCAAGAAAACATTAAGAAACTAGAACAGACACAAAATAGAGCAGTGTGATTCATAACAAACGAATATTCACATTTGACTAGAGTAACACCTTTAGTAAAATCACTAAATTTAGAAAGTCTTCAGGACAGAAGACTCAAAAGTAAAGTAGCAATAATACATAAAACACTGAACCATAATCTTCAAATACAAAAACAAAATTTAATAAAATACTCTGAAAGACACAAAGATAAAGGCACATTCCTCGTCCCATATGCTAGGACAAATTTGTACAAATACTCCTTCTTCCCTAGTGCTATTAGAGCATGGAATGGGTTGCCTGAGCTAGCCAGGAAAACCAGTGACTTGGCAGAATTTAAGTCATTGGTTAATATGCATGACTAAATGCATGACGCGTAGGACGTAATCATCTTCTTTTTTGAAGTAACGTCTGTATTATATAAGATAAGATAAGATAATTGCACTTTAACGGTTAGGTTTGGACGTCAAAAAATTATTCAAACCCAAAACATGACTTTTATAGACCATCATCCCATTTTGAAAAGTCAACAAATACGGTAGCATAAATTGGAGAAAAAAAAAACAAACACAAAAGCTAAGATACCATAAACAATCACGTTTCATCTAATTTCAAGTTAACCTTTTCCATCACTATAATAATAATAGCAATGTTTTCGATTCCCAAGATTAAGTATGAAGGAAGTGTTTCAGCTATATGATGGAAAAAATTATTTCTGCTTTTATAATCACAATTTTCATACCACAAGGGAAAAAAAATCTGACTAAAGAAATGTCAATGTTTCTATAAGTTTTATTACTAAGCCTGAATGACTTACTGTTCTTTGGGTTGTAAGAGAAACTTGTCCAGTTCTGTCATACATTTTCACTGACACCTGGAACATGCCTGCATTTAAAAGAAATGGATATACAAGAATATTAAGAGCCAAATAAACTAAGTCTTTCCTAATTTGGATTAATTTTTTTTTTTAAATTGACTTACTTAAAATTTAGGTTTACATTCTTAAAGATATACTTTATTACCCAAATTCCTATTTGCAGATGAGTCAGGCAATTCCAATTCTACATCAACCATGTAAGCTTGACCAACTGTTAAAACCTACGTAAATTCAAAGGGAGATTAAAATTAAACACACTAACAGAAATTCTAATACATTTAGCAAAGAAAGAATAATTAAATAAACTTTGTTTTAAAAACAATTATTCCACACAATAATTCAACAAAAATATTACACACAAAAAAATATGATAATTAAAATAAATAAATTATGGCTTTTATATAGCGCTATTCATGCTTATAGTACGCTCAGAGCGCTTTGGTCCAATCTCATTTCTGGACCCGTTGGGGGGGGGGGGGGGGATATCTTGGAGTAGGTTTTTCTGTGCTGCCTTTAGGCGCTCAGTAAACACAACTCTGCCTGAGTCAGGTGTCGAACCTCGAGCCCCCTTCATAGGTAGCCAAACCAAGCCAAGTTCAAGCGCACTTAGCCTCTCGACTATGCAAATAAAGTAATGCATTAAATACAATGTACAGCATAAAATGTATTCAAATCAGTTTTTAAATTTCTCAATTGCCATTCTGCAGTTGTATCAAAACCAGCTATTAATATTCTATACAAAAAAAAAATAAAAAATAAAAAAATCCATCCCTAAACAGTGATAAATTTTATTGTCATATACAAATATATATTTTTCATTTGACCATTGAGGAAGACATCAAGCTAAAAGATCTCTTTCACCTGTCAATCTAGACACTAAATATGAATGTATTTATTTGGCAGTCAAGATTTATACATTGTCAGATAACATTATTGCCATCTTGGGGAGGTATTTAGTATTGCTTTGTTTTGGCATCACATTTAGTTGATTTTCACAACTATGGAGATAGTCAAATTAAAATGTCCATTTGTTTTGACCGATAAAGTAATCTTATCTTATTTTACCTCTTGAATAGTGCCTTCATCATTCCAAAATGTCACATTGGCAGATGGAAAAGAGCAGACGCCAACACCAGAAGAACACACACTTAAAAGTAAATAAAAATTGTGTTACAAATTTATAGAGAAAATGTTCAAAGGGATGAAGACAATGAAATGGTCGTATGTGTGGCTGAGTCTCATTAAATGCAGAGGCATAGCTAGGGTGGGGAGAGGGAGGGGGAGAATTTGAACACCCCCCCCCCCATGAGTTTTTTAACATTAAATATTACACCAAATGCAGGAGCCCCCAAATCATGGCAAATTCGTAGCTAAGCTACTGATAAAATGCTTGTCTGCCTAACAGTGGCCTTGATTTCAAATCAAGCTGAGTCATTTGCTGGGTTCCCAAAGGAATCACAAAAACCTTTTCCCATAGACACCCCCACCCAACCTGTGATTTTATAACTCAACTAAAACAATGGGACAAGAGCACACTGAGTATAGTATGCTATGGTAGCTTGAAAGATGTGATAACCACCTGAAGAGCCCCCCTTTCCCTGCCATCAGGACTAATTGTATACATCAAAGAAAGCCATGCGTCCACCCCATTCTATATGTAGAGTTTTGAATTCTGAGTTTTTCTTCTCCTAGGTGGGTAGCCAGCCATGGCTAACTAGACCCTCCTGCCTGAAGCTCACTGGTTAAGGCACCAGTTACTCACCTTTGCCCTTTCTCCTGTTAGTGAAAACAGTTCTGCAGGACTCAATATCTGTACTACACATAAAGGCCAGGAGTTGGGACTGGTTGTCAGATGCTATTTGAGACACATGTCATTAGGAAGCATTTTATAGGTAGTGGGGAGCTTATATCCATTACCACTTCGGCAATAACAACATTTTGGAACCTATGATATAATAGGCAATATGGTATTATAAACTTTAATTTTAACATTTAACAGCAGCTATCTGCATGTGATTGTTCAGAGAATTTCCAGTGATATTTCCTTCACAATTTGATGAAGCTTACTAATAGCCATAACAAAGCTTTTTACATATCCATTTAATAGAATAAAGATATATCTTACACACTACAATGTGACTACATAAAAGATAAGTCTATAGTATTCCTAAAATTAAGTAAAATGATCATAAATTTGCAATACCCTAAAACCTGAAATTTAGAATAATAAACGCAGTACATCTAGATCTAGTTATAAAGTGTGTAGCCTTGCCTCTAAGTTACTCTACCAAGTCTAACTCAAGCCCTGTTCAGATTCTAAATAGTTACTGTTAAGAATTTTGACTACTTTGCTAAAATTTATTTTATGATGATAATATCAGATAATGATCTCAGGATTATTTTTACAATTATATTATATTATACAATTACATGATTCATGATAAATACATTGCACTCAATGCACTTACTTGTAAGTTAAATGCACTGGTCTTTTAATTTCTGCTGTCGGGATGTAAAAATTATAAAAAGTAGCATACAACAAAACAGCAGCTGAACTTAGAACAACCAATATCAGGAAAAGGAAAAAAAGCTTCAGAAAAATGGACTTGGCTTGGTCAAGAAAAAAATTAAGGATGAATCCACAAATTACAACAGCAGTTTTAAATGGCCATGTCAAGATTTGGTAAAGCAGCTCAAATATTTTTAGTATGTGTGCTTTCGAATGAACAACTAAACTATTTTGTAAGACCATTTTCTTTTAAACTGACGTTTATAATTTAGCATTTATAAAACAAAGAAGAGCAAGAGGTGACATAGGCGAAAAGCTCTCTCGCTTTCTCAGACACTCTGGAAACTTTAATCTCTACTGAATGAAAACAAGTTTACCTTGACTAAAAATAGCAGCAAACATGTAAATCACGTGATTTGCCATGGGAGGCACTTGTCGTTAATTATATTTAAGATTTTTTTAATGTTTTAAAATTTTCATCATCTAGGTATAAATGTAAAGCTCAAAAAAATATTTTATTCTATCATAATCTCTCTTTTTTTCAATATCGCTAACACGAGTAATTTTTTAATATTGTCCATGTTATAGACGTTAAAATACCGGATGTTAAAATGGGTATATATGGGATACATTCAACCCGCCATAGTGTCGTACAGTTGTAGGAAACAAGATAGAAAAGTTGTATTGTGTGCTTTTTGAAGTCTAAAAATCATATGGCAGTTTAATTAATATAATATTAATTTCAAGGTAAAATAAAATTATGTATTTGGGTATAAATCCTTGCCCCAAGCTAGCGAACATTAAAAAGGCGGCTTACGTTTCAATGATTTTGTCCTCATCCTGATTCCGAATCTTTATCTTGATGTTTTATTCATCATTTTATTGTTTATTAATTAGAGATCTATTTATCAGTCTAATTATTAAATTTAAAATTATCATTTGATTCAATGAATGAATTAATGGAAGTCATGTTCAATGAACTAATTCAACATTGATCATGATGACGATGGTCCCTAATCATTTCAGTCACTAGGTGTATAGCTCTAGATTCTAATCTAGATCTAAATTCTAAATAGTAAAGTAAATATCCTAGCCTAGATAAGAATCATAAGATAGTCTAATAATTAATAATTTTATAGGATAGGACTAGGACTCAAGGAGAGTTTAGTACTTTAGTCTTAGTCAGTTTAGTTAGATCTATAAATTATAGTTCTATATAATTATATTTATTATATTCAACAAGTTACAAATGAACAATATTAACTAGTAAACTAGAATTAGAAGAGTCAAGGTCTAGAATTTTAGTCTAGATCTAGATTACTCTAGACTCTAGAATGTCTAGATCAGTTGATGACTAGATCTGGATTTGTTCTAACTTTTAGTATCTAGATCTAGCTAGTAGATCTATAATCTAGATCTAGAATCTAGAGAGTCTAGACTAGTCTAGAATTCTAGAGAGAAAAATCTGAGCAAAAGCCCCTTAGCCTTAGCCCTTAGCCTTAACTCCTAAAGTAGCCGACTAATATACTGCTTAGGCCTTAGATCTATAATCTATATCAAGTAGACTATATGTCATAATATGTTAATAATTAATTTCATTAATTTGATTAATAAATACCTTTTATAATAATAATTTTTATTTAGTCTAGAAATTAACTTATTAACTATACTACACTATAGTATTTTTAAATCAGCTAGTGTTGTCTGTTGAAACGAAAGTGTAGGGAGGTGAAATAAAAAAATTATCTTTGAAAAAAAAACAATTTTTTGTTAGTACTGGTACATCATTAAAATACTTTAACAGAATTTTCCAGTGGTGTATACATTATGACTGTATGTTTGACAGTTAGAAAGTTATGATTTTTTTTGTGGCGTTTTGAGCTAACATAGTAGGTTAACATAGGTTGACATGGAACAAGAAAGATGAGAGCTTGTCGCTGGCTAAGCCAGAAGAGACACAACCCCAGGTCAAAAGTTCAAAAGTTGGAATTGAGTTTCGTAGACGATAGATCTACTTATTAAATAAAAAATTTAATAGTAGATCTAGTATTAATAGTAAATTTCTAGCTCACAAAGAGCTGATTTAATTTATATTTATGAACTTTACATGTTTAGAATGTAAATATTGAAGGAAATAAACAAAGTATCGGGTCTTGAGCTTCAAGAAATGTCAGAGAGGTGTGGACAAAGTGGCGGCATTGTTATGGCAGAAAATAACAAAGTATTTAAAAGTGGGATCAAAATCGTTTTTAAAAAAATTTTCTAATGTGTTTTAAAGTTTGTGTGTGCATGTTTAGTACACAAAAACTATTTGAATATATATATTGACTAGATTGTAGAGTAAATTTATTATATTTATTTAAATAGAGTAGATTAGGCTTCACTAGATGATTAGACATAAAGAGTTAAATCTATTGAACTATATCAGACCTGCCTACCGTTACGCAAAATGCGTATTCGTTACGCAAAATCTCCCAAAAATGACCATCAGTACGCAAATACGCATTTAACCCATCGCGTTACGCATTTCGTATCCTTTGTTTTTCCCTCTCTTGACTAGCTTACGAGCGGTCACGGAGGTCACGCTAAGCCGTCCTGTTGGGTTTGGGGGGACAGAAAAGGTGGGGGAACACATTGTGTCCAGATCTATACGTTGATTGGTTCTTAAAAGCAATTAAATTTAGTCTAGAAATGAAGAACGCGAGAGTGAGGGAGTGGTGGGTTGGTACCGTCAGTTAGCTGATACACCAACGTGACTTTTGTTTTTTGTAAGTTCATTATAGTAGAAATTAATTATCTTGAATCCCTGATTCCCGTATATTATCTTTTATATAATACAGACGTTACTTCAAAAAAGAAGACGATTTGTATAGAAAAAAATATCGAAGTGCTATCGATTCAAAACACATTGAGTGACATTGTAGATATCTAGTCTAGATTAGATCTAGATTTGGATTCTGGATTCTAGATCTAGAATCTAGATAACTTGTTTATTTATTTTTTTTTTTGTTATAGAGGAATAGATCTAGCTAGTCATTTCGATGATATAGAGAATATAGACATAGATCTAGTCTAGATATCATCTCTATTGTCGTATTGATCTAGATTTAGATTGTAGTTGTAGATCTAATCTTGACATCTAGATCAAATATATATATATATATGACAAAATAGTGGATCGTGTAAGTGTTACGCATTCTAGTGCCAAAATACGCATTTTGACCATCAGCGTTACGCATTTGGACTTTTTTTGGTAGGCAGGTCTGCTATATATATTCCTTCCAGAATCTATATATTCGCATAGCAGTCTCGAAAGGAACTGACCTGGTTTGAAACATTCAGATCTTGACAGATTTTCATCAACATGCCCAAACTCTGTTATTGATTAGATTCTTTCTATATTATTAAATCATCCTTGTTAACAAAATTCAATAGACTTGTACAGACTATAGTATAGTTCTAAAATGTAAACTTTTAAAATATTTAAATAAAAATGGAAAAAACATAAACACGTTTACTTGGGTAAAAAAAAAACTGCAAGGTCTTGTGCAACGGTTGAAACACAGACATACAAACCATGAACCAGGACTTCTTTTCAACTTTGCCTGAAAATATGTTGTAATTATCTCATTATTATTGCCCCTAGTGTTTTGCACAATGGCTCACGAATATGGCGGGCAAAACAAACAGTACACTGGAGTAACTGGGCCCCTGAGCCTTGCGGAGCCAAAGCAACAAGACCTTGAACTAACAGAAAAATTAGTTGAAGCTCTCCAACCTCACAATGTCTTTGAAAGTGAAGCCGAACTTAATCATCGGTATGTTAATTATGTTTACTGCATAAATTAATAATGTTTTTGGTAAACTTAAGTCCTTTCATGGAATAATTTAGTGTAGACTTTATTGTAGAGTCTTTTTTTCCCCATGTAAACTTTACCAAAGCAACAATTTCTGTGTAAGAGTTTAGAGGTTGCAAGTTATATGCTTTCATCCGATTTTAAACTACTTAATTTTACGCTTTTGTTTTTACAATGTATTTTTCCTTTAGCGCTTTTAACAATTTTACATTGAATTGTTATAATCTATTTATGTTAAGCCAGATATAAGCCCAATATCAACCTACTTGTATTATTTTCACCCATTAGTTTATACATTATATATATAATATGTATTTAATGACTTCATTTTTTTTAGTTATTTCTGTAATTTACTTAGTTTAGTTTGTACAATGCATTCAATTGAAATTAAAATTCCTGTTTTCACGACCTTTAGTTCGGAAACCGAGCACTTTACCGCTCTGCTTCTAAGCCACTTTGTTTTTTAATTTTGTGATATTTAAGACAGCCATGAGTTAAACCATCTGTTAATAACAGAAACAAATAAGCTTAATATTGTCTGCCCCTCCCTTCCCCATATTACAAACTCTGATACGGGTACCTTGGTCTTATGCCTTGCCTTACAATATACAAAAAAAAATCAAGTAATCTGTACTCATTTGCTTATGTAGACTTGAAGTCTTGTCAAAAGTGAATGAACTAATGAGGTCTTGGATTAAAGATGTTAGCCGACAAAAGGTGAGAGCTCATTATTATATTTCATCCAATATTTAAGTTTTAAAATTATTTTTTTTAGAAAACATTTACATTTGTGTGTGCATATATGTTCTGAGCAATGCATTATATATGAAACAATAAAATTGTTACCAGCGTTCTCAGCAAGATTATCTTGTCTTACATTCTCTTTTTAGTATCTCTTTTGTATTGCCAATAACTGAAAAAAGATTAATGCATTGGTCTGGACCATTCTTGTCATTTCGATAAATATACATCACCAATCACCCAATTAGTTGATACCTATGATGTGGCTTTTTTTTCAGAATAATATTCCAGAGAACTTGATAGACACATTTGGTGGCAAGGTTTTCACATTTGGTTCCTATCGGATGGGAGTTCACACTAAAGGTGATTAAAAGTCTTGTTGTCTCTGTGTGTAATTGTTGTCTATGTTTAGATTTTACTTACCAACGACCAATGAATGTTTGTTGTGTTTCAGGTGCTGATATTGATACACTTTGTGTTGCACCACGTCATGTGGAACGTAGTGATTTTTTCAAATCCTTTTTTGAGCTTTTAAAAACTCAGGCCGAAGTCAAGGATTTAAGGGTATTTATATATTTTGCATTTCATTTATTATTTGTTCTTATTTGGTCAACTTTTGTTTTTATTTGTCAAATTTTGGCATTGTTTTCTTTCACTGTTAATTGCATTTGAAAAAGGGTAACAAAGCCAATTTTTCTTTCACAACCGGATTGGATACTTGTGTTATAATTTCTTTAAGAAAAAAATGTATATATATATATATATAAGCACAAAAACTTTTTCTTTTTGAAGTTTAAAACAAAACAAACAGATTTTCATTTTATTTATTTGTTCAGGCTGTTGAAGAAGCCTTTGTGCCAGTCATTAAAGTTGAATTTGATGGCATTGAAGTAAGTAGACTTTTGTTTTGCTTTGAAACAATTATTTTATATTTATTATAATTCGTGCTATATATATTATTATTGGTTTTTTTTTAGAATCTTTAAAAGCTTATTTTATTTATCTTGAATGATAGAAAATAACTTTTAAGAAAAAATAACAGTCAATATTTTACCCTCTCAACACCAGCTTGACATGGTTTTTGCACGTCTGGCACTACCAACAATTCCAGAAGATATTAACCTCAGGGATGAATCCTTATTGAAAAACCTGGATGATAAAAGTGTTAGGAGTCTGAATGGTATTAGAGTTACAGATGAAATATTACACCTTGTGCCAAATCAAGAAAATTTCCGCATGACCCTTCGTGCCATTAAATTATGGGCTAAAAGTAAGGAAATTTACGCTTATTGTTTGATCATTTCATTTGCAGACCCACTTGTATTTGCTTCAGCTATTTCTCTCCAGAACAAAGATTCCATCACTAGCTTCAAATTCTTTCCATGTGGTTGATGCTTTAAAATTCATTTCTTTCTTTTTTTCTTTCTTTTTTCATCCTAAATTTTTAAATTAAATGTCTTGATAAAAATTTTAATCTTGAAGTTTCCCTTTGTTAAATATCCAAATTTTCTAGTTCTTTCAAAATGTTTTTACAGTGTAGGATGGGTCTAAAGTGGTTTGCTTAATTTTTTTTTTTTTAGACATGAGACTTGGGGTAATAAGCTCCATAGATTTTCAGTGTTTTTATAAATATTATTTTTTATGTTTTTAAACCAAAGGATAACATTTAACAGTGCACTTCCAACAGGCAATGAGAATAATTCCCCCAGATTGTGTAAAATAAAATTAAACTCATTGCTTTTTTTTTTTTTTTTTTTTTTTTTTTTTTTTTTTTTCAGAAAAGGGCATCTATTCCAATGCTCTGGGTTACCTAGGAGGTGTATCTTGGGCCATGCTTGTAGCTAGAGTGTGCCAGCTATACCCCAAGGCTGCCCCAGCAACTATTGTTCACAGATTTTTTCTGGTGTATTCCAAATGGTAATTTATACAAAAAAATTATTACAACTATTTTAGAGAGTGTGAACAAAAATTAGAATCCTTTCGTTTTACCCAATTTGGTGTCTGCTGGAGCTTGAGCTTCTTTTGTCTTCTTTCAGGGATTGGCCATCACCTGTATTACTGAAGCCTTTAGACACTGAGAATAAGTTAGGTTATCCTGTTTGGGACTCGAGGGTAAGTTGAGGGGACAAAGAGGTTGACAATTTCCACTTGATCTTGTCACAATTAATACAAAACAGTGCTGGATTTAATGCATATTTTTAAAATATTTTTAACAACTCTTGCATCTGATCTGCAGATCAACCCAGCTGATAGATTTCATCTCATGCCTATCATCACCCCTGCCTACCCTCAACAAAACTCAACATATAATGTGACACAATCCACACGGACCATCATTATGGATGAATTTTTAGAAGGTTGGTGTTAAATTTTTGTTTTTAAGTTTTGTTTTTTTTCCCCTTTAGTTTTTCTAGTTTTAGATATATTTATTTTTTTTACCTTAGTGTTTAACCAAATAAAAGTTACATTTCCTAAGTTGATCTTTCTAAATATTTCATTTAGGTTTAAATGTTGTCACACTTATCTATGAAGGCAGAGAGGAATGGGCTAGATTGTTTGAGCGTTCAGATTTTTTCCACAAATACAAGTAAGAAAAAGATTGTTTTTGTTAGCGGCCCCCGAAAGGGGAAAAGACGCTATTAGTTTTGTGCGAAATGTCTGTCCGTCCATCCCGTTTAGATCTCGTAAACTAGAAAAGATATTGAAAATCCGACATCACAATATTTTAGACCATTCAAAGTTCTGATGCAACGGCTACTTTTTTTTTTCTGAAAGCGAAAAATCTAATTTTTAAAATCAGTTATGCAAGCAGTTTTTAAAAGAGAAAAAGCTAATTAGTATGCATTATAAGTTAGACCTAAATTAAAACGAATAGTAATATTGTAAACTTCATTTTCGTGAACTTTTTCTTTATTTCGAAAATTTTTTTTTTTCTTTTTTTTTTTTTTTTGAGCATTTGAATAAGAGATTGGACCTTTTCAAAACAATTACATCAATTATAAGACTTCAGTTAGGCTAGGAGAGGCGCGGTGGCTGAGCGGTAAAGCGCTTGGCTTCTGAACCAGGGGCCCCGGGTTCGAATCCTGCTGAAGACTGGGATTTTCAACTTCGGAATCCTTGGGCGCCTCTGAGTCCACCCAGCTCCAATGGGTACCTGATATTAGTTGGGGGAAAAAGTAAAGGCGGTTGGTCGTTGTGCTGGCTACATGACACACTCGTTAACCGTAGGCCACAAAAACAGATGAACTTTACATCATCTGCCCTACAAGGTCTGAAAGGGGAACTAGTTAGGCCAGGTTCACATCTAACTATACATTCACTTGCATCCTTTGATCTGCTGTACCGTTGGGGCACTACACAAGATCTGTCAACGTTCTTTCTCCATTCTTATCTCTCATTTGTCTTTGATATAATTTCATTTGGATGTTCTTTCTGAAAATATTGAAGCCTGCCTGGGTGGACCACTTCGGGGGCCCATTTTGAGTTTGTGTTTCCACACAAACTGTCTTTGTAATCTTGTTTCAAATGTCATTTTGTTGCTTCATTTTCACTATAGTCATATGTTGTTGTTTTTATTTTTAGACACTACATTGTTGTGAAAGCAAGTGCAGAAGAGGAGGACCATTATCTTGAGTGGTAACAGTTTAATTTTATATTTCATTCATTTTTTAATACATGCTGAATAATTTTTTACGATTGGTCAGTAGTTCTCAGAGTGCTGCAGTGTGTATAGAAGTTAAATTTCCATGCTTTTTTTTTTTTTCTGTTCACATTGTATTATTTTCTTTCATTAGGAAAGGTTATGTAGAATCTAAAATCAGATTGTTAGTTGGTAACTTGGAGAGGAATCCCAACATCAAGTTGGCACACATTATGCCAACATCTTATGGTCCTGTTAATGAAAGGTTAGATAGTAGTACATTTTTCTCAACTTTCTGATCAGTACCAACCTAAGTAGGTTCTACTTCAGTCTGTGGTGTGTATGCTAATGATTTTTTTTTTTTTCTATTTCAGTGAAGGCCAGTATATGTGTAAATGGTTTATTGGTTTAGTATTTGGCATTGTATATCAAGGAGCACAATCTGGTACCAATGTTGATCTCACATATGACATTCAATCATTCTCAGATGTTGGTAAGCACATTATGCAGCCTATTTTTGACACTTGTGAATGTAGATTCTATGTTGTTTTTCTAATCAGTCTGGTACATGCAAACAATTATTTTTTAAACTATGTTCATTCACAAATGAAAACTTGCAATATCATTTCTATTTACCAGTCCACAAGCAAGCCATACATATAAATTTGTACAAAGAAGGTATGAGGGTTGAAATTCAATATGTGAAAAAGTAAGTTTTTGCATGGAGATTTGTAGAGGTATAAACATATTTAAAATTAAATCGATTTACTCAGAACTGTTGATTTAAGTGCTGTTTTTTTATCTGCAGAAAAAATTTATGTGAATATGTTCCAGCATCAATTTTAAATCAAGGCAGGGTGAAAAGACGGGAAAGGGTGAGTATGTTGAAATATTACTATTAAAAATAGAAAGAGCTTAATCGATGCTTTTTTTTCCTCCATAAACATTATTTGGTGGGCATAGTGCTCCAGGGGTAAACACCCAGAAGGCAACAGTCTTGAAAGATTTTCTAAGTACACCCATTTTTGTTGAGTAACTTGCATAAGTTGGGAACGTGTTATGGAGTTGGCTATTGCCCACTTTAATAATTGGCCACAGTACTTAACATCATCTGCACCAATTATCTCTTGGTTAGAATGGGCATTAGCTGGAGAAAGAGTATTTGAAACATTATTTATTTTGAACAATTTCTAAGTAAATGTGAGTCTGGATATTTCAATTGAATTTTACCTTGAATTGCTTTATAGCATGACAGTTTTAAAAATACTTCTGGTAATGCAAGACGTCAAAGCACAGAGAAGGGTTCCACTGGGTCAGCAGCATCAGTGTCAGCGGCAGGGAAATCTGAGTTGGATGTTGAACAGTCCAAAGTTTATGAAGCTGGTGAAGAGGATGACACATCGCAGGAGTCAAGCTTCGACACACACCCAACAGTTGTAGCTTCCAATGGTCCAGTAACAACAGATTCAGAGAGTATGCAGTGGGTTTCAGAGGACCCCTCTATTTCTGCCGCATCAGTTGGAGGAACGGGAAAGGAAGAGGAGGATTTAGAGGATAAATCAGAACATAATGTGGTAGAGTATTTTTACAAATTTTTTTATCAACTAACTCTGTCTGTCTGTCTGTCCAAATATATTTCTCCAACACCCAATCTCGGATCTAGCTGAAATTTTGCACAATTATTTCTTTGACCTGACAACACAAGTATCAGTTTATAAATTAACCAATTAGTTAATTAACTATTGGTATTAAATTACTTTGTTAGATATCTCAAACAAGGGAAAGAAATAGTACTTGACTGAAGCGTTTGTATAAGCTGAAATAGTCCCCTTTAAATTAGGCTGCCTTCTGAGGCTTAGTGAACCCAAACATGAAATAGAAACAATAGATAACTTTACAATCTTCCATGTTCTTAGACTCTTCGAAAGCAGAATGGTTACCGCATTGGCTTGAGAAGCCTGAGAAGGCTTTAGCCCAGAAGTTTGAATTCAGGTTGTTTTTTCTTTTTTTTTTAAATACATTTAAAAAAAGCAATCATCCAGTTATCCTGTTCTTTCTCCCCCTTTCCAAGTTATCTAGACAAGCGATAGGATCATAGTGTAATAAGAACGCTATAAGCTTGCAACAGCGAGCGCTAAATAAAAACTATTGTTAAAAAATTCTAATCCCACAGATTTATTATTGTTAGTCCAGATCTATTACAAATTTAATGACATGACTGATCCAAACTAATTGAAACACATTAATATAAGCTTTGTTTTTTGAAAGGAAATAGTCTTTTGTATTTTTCTTGTTAAAGCCTTGCTTTGATCTACCTGTCTCTTCTCTTGTCTTGTCTTGTACTCTCTTCCTTTTGTCTGTCCACCTGATTTTCAATTTTCTTAAATCTCTTATCTGTGTAACGTAATCTTTTTTTTTTTGTTTGTGTGCCGTTATCTGTTTGTTATAATACTAATTAATCAAATAAAAATTTACTTTGAAATTTATTATTGTTTTTTCAGGGAAGTCCTTCATCGCAGGATGGTGCACAAGATGCAGCCTCTAAGAGGCCAGGGTCACCTTTTCAGAATGACACTCCACCTAAAAAATCTAAAGATTTAGATCAGCAGGTGAGTGTGCCTTCTACACATGATTTTGTACAGTACTTTGATGTATAGCACATAAAAGAAGTATTCAAGTTGAAGACATTTTTGATCTAACCAATTTTCTAAATTTCTTTTGGGCATATATTTGTAATGTATTTATAATGCCTACTCATTGCTACCAGTTGTTGACTTAACAATTTCATGGATTCTTTATTCTATATCTAAATAAAAACACAGTGCTTTATATGGTCAAATGCTACATACTGTAAAACACATATTCTAGTCATTTTGGCCACACATGCACATGCATTCATACAGATGTTCCGCATTCTTGTAAAAAGGAAATATTAAATCAGCTATTATATAATGTTTTTATAAATGTTATTAATAAAAAAAAAAAAAACGGCAAACACAATATGACATCATTTATAAAAAGTCAAACTAAACAATTAAAAATGTGATCTGAAGAAAGTGAACAGAAATCAATTTGAAATAGTTGAGCCTAGTGGTTATTTTTAATGCAAAAGTGCTTAGTTATTATAAATGTATGTCAACTGGGTGAAATTTCACTTTTTTTTTTTTATTGCCTCTTATTGAGAGAATTAGGGATGATCGAGTCAAACAGCTAGGGCTTTCACGTCAGGGTTTGTAGCACCCCTAAAATCTCCTAAACAAGGAAAAGTCTCCTAAAATTCTCCTAAAAATTGCCAGAATTCTCCTTTGCAGCAGTTAATTAAGCATTTCCTTTTTGATCTGCTAACATTTTTACCCAATATATTTTTTAAATAAAAAAAATATTTCTTGCTAAAAATGTGGGGTAAAAAAACAACAGCATAACTAGGCATACTGATTGCATGGCGTTATGGCTGGCTGTGTTAATGAGCTGACCAGTGACACATCTACACCACCTTTCACCCACTTGTAAAGCGCAACCTCGTGATTGAAGATGGCCTTGGCTCAGGCAAGCATTTCACCTGGCATTATTTTTCTAAAGGCAGTTGTTTCCTTTCATTGTTATGGCTGAAGACGTGCTAGATTTTGTGTGTAGTGACTATTGTCTATAATTAGAGCAATTACCAGCCTAATGTGTAGGCTACACTCCTCAGGGTCCTCCCTCACTTAAAATCTTGTAACAGTAAGAGTGACTTCGCGCGTCGAAAGTCTGTAAATCATCTAGATGTAGTAATAGTATCTAGAGCTAGATCTGGTGAAGATAATTCACACCTAGTAATGATCTCGATACATTTCATGTCTATATTACTCTGGAAATACACTAGATTCTAAATTTACGCTAAATCACTAGAATCTACTGAAGATAGTTCGGGCACAGCTGTGAAAAGTCCGAGAATTTAGTGACTTAGAATACTTACATCTAGACTCTAGATTTACGTTAAATCACTAGAATCTAGTGAAGATAATTACTACTAATAAAGATAATTAGACTACTAACCTGTGAAGCCGTGAAAAGTCAGCGAATTTTAGTGACTTAGATCTAGTCTAGATTTAAGGTAGATTCAGTGAAGATAATTCGCACACAGCTGTGAAAAGTCCGCAAATTTTAGTGACTTGGACCAAGAGTCTAGATCTACTGTAAATTCAGTGAAGATAATTCTCACACAGCCGTGAAAAGCCGCGAATTTAGTCACTTAGCGTTTGAGTCTAGATCTACTTTAAATTCAGTGAATATAAATTCGCACACAGCCGTGAAAAGTCTGCAAATTTTAGTGGCTTGAATCAAGAGTCTAGATCTACTGTAGATTTAACGAAAATATTTCGCACACAACCATGAAAAGTCCGTAAAAGTTATTTCGGTCATAAAAGCCAGGGAAACTACATAGATCTAGTTGAAAAAGAAATTCTGCTTGAAAAAACAACTCTAATAGGTCTAATAACCCCCCCCCCCCCCCCCACCCTCCTGTTCCCAAATCCAAAAGCCATTATTTAGTAAGCAAAAAGTAAGTAAAAAAAGTTTGTTTGAGGTTTTGGGATGACAGTCAAGTTGTCACTTGGTTAAAAGATATATTTTATTACCTTTTTCTGTGGACATACCACAGCTGATGACATTGTTTCTGTTCTGGGTGGGATGTTGGCAAGATATTTATTATTTCCAAAATCAAGTAACAATAATAGATTTCATAAATGCATAGTTTTGTGTATGTTTTACAACAGTTCCACACAGACGGGTGGGACACACACCCACTAATATATATATATTGTATTTATATATACATCATACATTTCATCCTTAAAAAACCTAAATTTTTGTCATGGAAAAGTGCTACTAACCCTGTCACATGTATAAATATATAATATAAATAGATTTCATGAGAAACAAAAGTTAAATTGTAATTTAATTTAAAGGTTAAAAAAAAACGAAATAATCAAGAATCAAAACTGTTGTTGGTCTGAAGGAACAAATAAAGTAAAAGTCTTAGAACGTGAGAGCTCTCAATGAAGCAGACAAAGGTTAAGGAAAGCAAGCAGTGAAAGCTTCTATGTTAATAAACTTACTGCTTTATCTTCGTGATAATTAATTGTTATACTGATAAAGCTAATGGAAAAATTGTAGATTGTAGCCAATACGTTAATATGAACATAAATGTCTTTGCTAAGTGTTTGATTTTTTTGTGTGAAAGCATTTAATATTTATTACATTGCTATTTTATTTTTTTAAGAAGTAATTTGCTAATGTCACACAAATTTTTTTTACATCACATTAAATTTGTAATTAAATAATCTTGTAATTCTATTCTAAATGATGTTGATCAACAGTAGAAATCAGCCTTCTAAAATGTTCTTTATTTGATTAAATTTTATATTTATTTTCCTTTGCAGCATTAAATTAAGCATTTCCTTTTTGATTTGACAGGTTCCAGGTTCCCCCATGCAGGTCGATGAGAAACAGTCCTCTTCATCCACAACACAGCATTTAGTACCACCTTCACAACAGCACCAACCATCTCTTTCTGATGCAGCAACCAAATCTATAGCCAACAAGGTAGTGTTATCATAGATTGTTACAAAACTTTCATCAACTCACTCTGTGTGTTTGGGTGGGTGAAATCTTGTCCACCTTCTTTCACCCATTTCCCAATCTTGGATCAAATTGAAACTTTGCACAATTTGGATGACAAAACATGAATCAATGAAAGAAAAATTAATTAGTAGTAATTAATTAGGGACCCACTAAGCTAAGGGAAGATAAATCTTGTGTAGAGAATTAGGCTGTTTGAAAAAATATTTTAACCAACAAAAGACTTTAAAACCTACTTTTATAAGTGATAATACAGCATGGAAACCTTCTCCTGTTACATATCTATACAATAGAAATTGTAATGAGTGATCGAAATTTTCCAAAAAAATTCATCACTCAATTTCTTCTACTGTTAAAATCAAGACTTTTTTTTTCCACTTATTTGTTTTCATGTTAAAAGATAAAGATTAATTTTTTTTCCTGGTGGGGAATATTCTGAAAATTATGATGACAAAAAATTCATCAGGCACATTTTTTTTCCAGAAGATTTTGTTAGATTTGTTTTCCCAAAAAAAGAATGCATTCCCCTTCCCCCCCCCCCTTTTTTTTTTTTTCTTTTTAGCAAAGAAAAAAATCCTTGTTTTCCTTTTTCAAAATTGTTTAGGTATTGGAAAAGGCAGTCAAAATGAAAACCTGTAATATAGAATTGTATTTTTATAGTATATAAAATGAATATAATTATGATAGTAAAATAACAGATTTTCGTACAATTTATACTATTTAGTAAGAAGTAGACTAGCAATTTTTATTGATTTTTTCATTTTCCTGCAATAGGCATCAATGTTGTTGATTGGGGCTCAGTCTTTCAACCCTTTCTGGGTCTTTAGGGTCAGCATGTGTCTGACTAATGAAAGAATCAGACTTGTAGCTCATATTTATGAAGTGTTTCAAAAGTCAAGTATGTCCCCTTTCAAGACACACTTCCTTAAAGATGTCTCAGGGAGATGTTGCCACTTTATCAGTTAATGCTTTGATTTTATGTTCAAACTGCCTAGACCAAATACAATGCTAAGACTCCAAAGAAAAAAAAAAACATAGTTCTCCAATCTAAATGTACATGAATCAGCTAAAAGTATTAAGTCATAAATGATAATTAAACATAATGCCTAGAAAAGGAAGGTTGTTGACATAGCTGCAAGCTCATAATAATATTTCTAGGCAATATTGGCTACAGTGTATATATTATACAATTTAGATTTTGTCTTATATATATATATTGCATGTGCAATGTAGCACAAATAGTGTAATTTAATTGCATTTTTTTTTTTGTACTCAATGTATCCCATTTGTATTTATTTTTAAGCATTCTACCCCTTGAGCCACAAGGGCTTTTTGTCTCAAAAACACAGTCTTAGAAAATTTCAAAAAATTAAGTCCAAAGTTTGTTCCCATCAATAATTTTCATATTGTTCACTTTTTTTGCTATACAATTAATTGACAAAAAAAATGACATTCTTTTTATTGATTACTTCACAAAGTGTTTAGGTTATTATTTTAGTAATGAAAAATACTTATTGCAAAATGTTAAAGAAAATGACCATTTTCAAATGCCATTTTTAGGGCAATCCTTTTTTTTTTGACATAGCACCATTTTTCATACAGAAATAAAATTCTGAATTTTCGGTATGCATCACTAATGTCAAACAATATAAGCCATTTGTGAATGTAATATTTTTAAATACTGTTTCAAGCTACAGTAATTAGAAAGATTGATAGCTCTGTATCACTTTGACAACACTGTAAACACAGACATTGGTTTCCAAAATTCATATGGTATTAATGAAAACTTATTGTTTGCAAACCTTGAATAACAATATTCTAAGCTGCATAGTTTCTTTCAACTCTTTGTCTCTGTATTGAACAATCAAATTGTAACCAAATTGAAAACATGTTCCAACAATGGCAGTGCACTGAAATATTTCATTATTATTATGAAACATGCAATTTAGATAGACAATTTAGAACTGTTAAAGAAAAATGCAATTTAGATATACCATTTCGAACTGTTACAGAAAAAAATTACTATTGTATATCTGTAACCATTTACCATAAAGAATTCCATTATCATAAAGAATTCTGGCTATGTTTATATTTTATCTTTGAAAAGACTAATTCTTTTCTTACAAATTGTTCTTTTCAGCATGTAGACCATCATCCGAGTAATGAACTTTCAGATTTGTCAAGTCCACAGCCCATCAATTCTACCGGATTCCTCCAGCCCCTCAAAAACTCCATAAAGCTCAAACTCAAATGATGTGTGTGAGATAACTTAGCTTATTCATATTTTTATCCCTCATTGTATCTACCACAAGAACATAACACCTTCTCTGGATGACCAGGAATATCCTTATTCATTGACAAATACTATCAGGACATAGACAAATTCCTACAATCGGTCTCTTTGTGGAATAATTCTGGCGTTTAGAACATGGGCTGTGTAGGATTCAGTTGGAAGCCTATAAATCTACACAGGTATGGGCCATGAAGTACACAACAGCAGTTTGTTTTTGTATACATTGAATATCAGCCTGTAACAGAATGAAAGTGACTAATGAACATTCTCTGTTTAATGCCACTCAACACAATAAGTCTGTCAAATATTTTTTCTCTTCTATAATTGAGTTCATCTTTTTGTCAAAATTAGAAAAATGGAAAAAAAAATTTTTTTACAGATCTTTTATTTAATAACATCTTGTTTCTGTAATAATTCTTAGTTTCATTTCTTTCAATATGGCAGTATTTTTTGTTCTCCTCTAGCATTGTAGTGCAGCGTTTGATTTTGTTGTCCTTAACGTAATTGCTAGATAACACATTGAATAGCATTTTAGTAAAGAAATATTTGTTACTAAAGAACATCTAAATCATTTTTGTTTAATTACTAATGTTGTTTGATAGTTGTCTATTTTATTTAGCTTAGTTCATGTGGTATAAAATAAAACTTAGACAATCTATCACAGCCAAACTTGAGGGGCAAGGCATGAGCTCTGCCAATGCCAAATTTGAGGGGCATAGCATGAGCTCTCTCAATGCCTAATCTGAAAAATAAAAATAGCCCATCTTATTGAAAAGAACACCATGACATGAACTTTTGTCACAGCTTAGTACCGAAACAAAATGAGACATCCAACTTGCATGGTAGTTAAAAGACTGCTTACCCAACTTTGAGAGTTAATCATGACATGAGTTCGGTTAAAACCTAATTCATATCCTTTAGTCTCTAAGTAACAATACGGAGTAGGAAAGTCAAGTTAAGCCTAAGGAGTTGTGTGTAAATATAAGGGTGATTTTTATCTTGTCTAATTCTATCCTGTTGAGGGAAGGCAGCTTGATCTGTATATTGATCTATTCACAGGTGATAAGTGTACACTTCTATTTGATCTTGTTAACATGCTGTAAACATTATTTGCTGTAGTCTTGTTACTTACTATATAAAGTAAATGCCTTGAAATGGTATCCAAAAAAAAATTAAGTGTTCTATTGTCTGTGTTGTTCTAGTTATGTATTTTTTTGGTACAAAATTATCTACAGTTGTAGGTTTTAAAAAAAAAAACTGCTGATTTGGTATGTTTGTTTCTAACAAAAAAAAAATTTCATTTATTTTTATTATTGTTACATATGTATTGTAGTTATAACTTGAAGGTATTATTATAGGACTTCACACCAAACCTAATACCGGTATTACTTTTTTTTTTTTTTTTTTTAAAGCTCAACATAGTTAATGAAAACTTGCAATAATACCTTAAAACAGCAATGGTGAATAGAATTGGTCTCTAAAAGGTTGAGACATCAATACGGTACAGCTAATGTTTCCATTTTATGATACATATGGCTCAGCTTAATGATCACCTTCAGATCTCTTTATTTAACCACCGAAAATTAAGTTTGCCAAATCAGAAACCTGTCTATAGTTATTTTACTAAAAATTTTTTTTTTTTAACAATTGGATCTTGTCTACATAGTCATTCTAATTCTGCTGTACAGCCAGTAATTTTCCCTAATTATTCACATTTTATAGCCATCAAATTGTAGCAATTTTTATAGCTGAACTACAAGGCATTGTCTCATCTTCTATTCTGGAGGTTTAGGATGAGTGCAGTATTTCACAACTGCACGAAAACATTTGTCATTCACTGAAATACACAATGGGCAATTCAATGACTTTTCCCATTCAAACATTTTAAAATTACAATCTGTACATATTGATTTTGTAATTAGATTTTTTTTTTTATATTAGAAACCTAGACTTCCCTCCTTATGTTTTCTTGCAGGACAAGATTACTGGTCTACTTGGGAAATTTGTCTCCTGCAATCAAATTAAATAAACTAATTTATATCAAATGGTCGTTACCTTCTAAGATAATTACATTTATAAAAAAACGGAATACTGACCTATCCAAATTGTACAACTACAGTCACATAAATAAGTTTCAATGTAGATCTACTTATAGTTAATTCAAAAGTTTATGTTGCTTTGGTCACAGTTTAAATTTAACAGTAAATTACACTCCTGGAAGCCATGGACTCCTGCTCTAGTGTCTATTAATGAGGTAAAAAAAGATCCAGATCATTACATTGTACAGTTGTGTATAAAGGATGTTGAGTTGCATAGCATACTTCAGAGAGAACTTGTGTATAAATAACACATGTACATATTCTGTGCTTGGTGTCACATCATGATAACTTGTGCAACAATAATGGATTCTTCAATAAGTTTTTTTGTCTTGTCAAAATGTTGATGTACATTACAAGTAATAAAAAGTAAAATTTAAAAACTTAAAGAATTTGTTTTTATAATAATTACACAGATCCACAGATCAGAAATAAAAGTTTAGATTGACTAAGTTTGTATTAGCAGTCAGACAGAAATGTACAGTATTCATTTACTCTGAAGGATCCAAGCCTTTAGGTCCAAAGGCTGTTTGCCTATTAAGTCCGAGGGCAACTATGATTCATTTCAGAAACAAGATGAAAACCTGGGTATTTTCATAGCAATGTTGCCCACACAACAGCAAACCTCTCTCCATGCTATGTGTTCAAAGGTGTAAATGCTTATATTGACTAGCATACAATTTTCTCCTTACGCTTTTGCTAACACAAGTCAATAAAAATGTTTTTGTGGTTATATGTTTTAATGATTTCAAATGTTTACCAAACAAACAATAGTAAAAACATTTCAAATCTTAAATTTCACCCCACTTAATTATTAGTAACATCATTTAGGAAAGGCTACCAAGTCATCACAATACAAAAATATAAAAAAGTCGTGGGAATTTATTTCATTAAAAAGTATGCTGGTATCAGTGGTGATAGTTAACGTACGTCAAGCAACAAAACTAAAACATTCAGTTTGGAAAAAAACTAGTGGCAAGGAAATAGTTAATAAATTACAAACAAAAAAACAATAGGTTTGGATCAAACCTATAATAATAAAAAAAGTAAATCCCCAATTTTTTCAAGTCACGAGATGCCTTACTGACTAAAGGCATTTCAATGGCATCCATATACGAATGTCAAACCTTGTAATGTTATGTGGCAGCCTCATAAGGACATCCAGAGCTATAGATCAATTAGAAACCACGACTAAAGCAGTAATAACTGTACATCATTTTATGTGGTCTTGACATTTTGTAAAACATAATAAGAGCCAAAATATCCCAGGTATTTTTTTTTTTGGCTTCAAACAAAAAATGTTTATAAATGCTTTGCTGCCCATCAAAAAACAAAGAAAAAACAACATCTCTATAAACTAGTCCACATTGCCAAAAAGAAGAAAAGTACTGAAATATAAAATAATGTAAATATTTAACATAAAGCAAAATCAAAGTTGTCACTAAATAAAGGGAGACATTTCACAAAATGTGCTTTAGAAAATTAACCTTAGATAAAGTAAATGTAAAAAAGACAAATGCACAAAATGAAATGCAACAACAAAAAATAGATATATTTTTATAAGGAAAAAAAATTCAATAGTGACTAATTGTACTATTGTAAAAATAAATCACACATTTACAGTACAAAGTAAAACAATTTAACTCATAAAACTCCACACTAAAGAGCAATTAAGTGAAAATAGAAGGGTTTTATTTATCCCACACACTAGCATTTCTGTTAACCAATTAACTGGTTACTTTAGTTAATAACAGAAATAAAAAAGAATTGCTAGAGTATAATTTCATTAGAAAATCCACACTTCCCTAAATAAATCATAATAATTTTAACTAGATAAACTGATGTCAGCACAGCCTCTCCCCATGTTCTCAATCAATATCTAGCTCATAAATCAAAGCATTGGAAAACTCAAAAGGACATTTAGTCACATGTTCTGAATCATTTCTTTGTGGCCCATCCTCCCAGCTTAAGATAGTCTCAACATCGGAATGTTCTTTGAGTCTGTCAGCAGTCAATTTCTTCTGGGGTCCACTCTTTTGATCATCTTCGTTCACTGGAAAAACTTGATCGCAACTCGTTGACACAACATTCTCTTTATCACATTTGTCAGTGATAGAAATTTTTCCACTGAACTCATCTGCCATTGAGCTCACAGCATCTACAAAATCATCGTCATCACTATCATGTCTGTCACAAGGTGTTTCTCCAGTAGTGTCACCCCCAGCCAGTTTACTCCTGATTTCAGAAATAATCTTTTTTTTCTTATCCCCATCCTTTTCAAGGAAATTTTCGGCTCCATTTACTTCACCGCATTCATTCCTATCAATAGGCTTACCTTTCAAACTTTCTTCAAAATTATCACAGGTTTCAGAAGATATTAGTTTATCACCACTTTGTGCACCACTAGTCCTAAAATCAATGACACTAGCATCTTTTGGTATTGATTCAGGCTTTTTATCTGAAATATGATTTCCTTTTTTGCCTTTTTTATTGCCATTTTTCTTTTTTTCTTTCTGGTTAACCTTGTCAGGGTAGATATTAGGGCCAGGGTCTGACAAGGCACGAGAAAGACCTGACTTAGGCAAAGGCTTTTCCAATGAGCTTTCTCCTTCGCTCAGAGAGTGAGCATCTAATGAATTAATGCATTCTTCGCTGCTGCTAGTGCCCTCACTGGCCCTGCGCATTCTTCCCTGGCGCTTTTCATCACGCTTGCGCTGACGCCGTCTTTTGCTTTTCAGCACCGTCGTCATGCTGGAAACGGAAGCAAATGATTTGAATGAAGCTTTGTCAACATGGTTGCTAAAAGAGACTGATCTTTTCTTGCTAAAAGAAGAGGAGAGTTCTTCTCCTTCAGATCTAGGACTTTCTGGTTCCATTCCATTTACTTCTTCACTAGACTCTGAAGGTGTTCGTGTTTTCAAAATACTATGTAGATTTGGTGTAGGGTGTTTGTGTATGACTTCAATCTCTGCAGAAGAAGGGGGTTCATAGTCTTCATCATCAAGCTCTTCATCTTCAGGCTTGTACTTTTTGGCTTTAGGAGGCTGAAGAAGAAAAAAAGCAAAAAATAATGTAAATTCTATCAACAGTTTTTAATTTTAAATTACATGTATTATAAACTGAATAACTTTGTTTAGTGCTAGACTGGGAGTTTCCAAACTGTTCTGCGGCACACAGTTTCACAAGGCCTAAATAGTGATCTTCAAAAAAATATTAATAGTAAATAACAATTAAAAATAAACTAATTTCTTAGTAAATGTTTGTCCCAACCTTGATCTCAATTGTAAGCCTGGCCTCCTCCATTGTAACAACTGACAATTCTGGGAGCGCCTCCACTAAAACAGGCATGGTGGATTCTTGAAGAGTTGCTTCTTGATCAAGTTCAGATAACTCTCTTTGCAAATTGCTTTCGGTTAGAAATTGCCTCACCTAAACAGAAGAAGAGTTGGTTATAATAAAATTATGTCTAACAGGAACCTAAGTATGATTATCAAGAGAAATATGCCAAAATCTTGACAAATGATGAAATATTTGCCTAGAGGATTTCTGGAGAGGAGAAGACAAAAAAGCATTCCAAATGGCATGAAAACAAAATTACTTTCTAAAGACACCACCAAAAGTAAATATTTATTTTATGAAACTACGCAAGACTCAGAATGCTTAACTAATGTGTACGATTAATACATACAAAATAGCATTAATCAATTCAAAAAAACATGATGAGTATTCATGAACCTGAATATTATCTTATCACATTTTTCTACACTTTTTAATAACACATAAGAGAGGCTTTTGTAGAAACATACCTATTAAAACCAGGATAATAATTTGAAAATACTTTCCTAGTGACTAAAGAACTGCAACTAATGGACACAATTTAATATGATTCGAATGTTCCTTAATTAAGAAACAAAGATAACTATTTCCTAATCCAAATCTCCTGTCGGATCGCAGCAGACTCTGGTCTATCATGAAAACAATCTGATGTACATATCAAATAACTAGGCAGCCACTCTGTTAATTTACTTATGCTGCTGATTTAGCGTTTTTCAGAAAAAGAAATTATGATAAAGAAATTAGAAAAGACATTACTTAATGCAAGACTGAAGTACATAACTAAATACATGACTATGTCAATAGAAGTCAAGAGTAAAGAAGCAAAATATAAATCTCAATTTTAAATAGTAAACCAATTTAAATATTTGTGATCACAGATAGACAAAACAATGAAATGCTGATAAACATCAAAGACTATTTAAACATCTTAGAGGCAATAATGTAAACAGGACTATTTCTTCCTTTCTCTCTCTCTCTCTCTATCTATATATATATATATTTATATATATTATAGACAATGGGAGCTTATCCACATTGACACCCCCTAACCATGACAACCTGTCCTTTGAAACAGGTGGGAAGCGTGGTCGAGAGGCTAAGTGCGCTTGAACTTAGCTTGGCTTGGCTACCTATGAAGGGTGCACCTGACAAGGGCAGAGTTGTATTTACTGAGCGCCTAAAGCCTAAAGGCAGCACAGAAAAACCTACTCCAAGATACCCCCCCCACACACACACTCTGGTCCACAACTGAGATTGGACCAAAGCGCTCTGAGCATGCTATAAGTATAAGCATGAAAGTAGCGCTATATGAAAGCCATAATTTAATTTAATTTAGATTTATAGATTATAGATATAGTATTAATATACATCATAAAATAATATATCATGTATAATCATGCTATTTTAATTTTATTATTTAAAGTCCACTACTAGATCTACTCAATCTCTAGATCTAGACTAGATTAGATCTATATATAGAATATAGATCTAGATTATATTATTCTAGATCTCTAATATTTTGTCACGTTCTATTAAAACGATCTTCAAAACAAAAGGCATATCATTCATTAAATAATTAACAGAAACAGTTAAATATGATATGAGTAACTACCTTACTACTCGTGACTCAGTCTATGACTAGTCTATTGGATACTATTAAAAAAAAAAACTATAATACTATCCTATTGTTACTATTGACTATTGTAATTGTCATTGATGATTGTACTAAATTAACTAAATTAATTATAAATCTTAAATCTAGACTAGATGCAATCAAATCATCTAGAGTCCTATATAATTATCTAATCTAGATCGTATCTATATAGTAGTGCAAATTGTACTGAGTATGAATACTATGGTTGCATTACCTTCTGGAAAATGTCCAAAAATAAAATTGGCTAGACGAGACGAAACAGTAGAGCAGGAAGGTCAATGTTGTTTTTGTTTACACAGGGGGAAAAAAAAAAGTCATGTCACCCAACGACACACATTCAAATGCTTCCACAAAACAGACTATAAAATGGAATCTAGATCTAGTTAGATTATGCACGAACTTCGAAATGTCCAAAAATTACAGTTCAGTTTGTTTTGCTTGCTAAACAAAAATGTTAATCTCAAGAAACAAGAAAAAAGACACAGCTAGACGTCTCGACCCTTCTATTTGCCAGCATTAAAATTTACGCGAACGTTCGGCTTTTCCCGTAATTCTGGTTCGCTAAGCTGGTATCACGTGGGCACGAGCCAGACTATTTGTGTCGTGGCCTTAACCGAGTAACGTAGCCCAGCATATTTCCTGTGACGCTACTCGCTCAATAGCTGATGAAACAACACATGAGAAGTCATCAGTAGTTTGTTAGAGCTAGATATACACTAGGAAAGCAAATAATTAAACAAAATTATAGACTCTGATTATCACGATGTTTAAAAGCAGAATTATGCTCAGTACATATATAGATACTAGATGCACACACAATTTTGAAAACAAAACAAAGATCCTCGAATTTTCCACGGCCTTCAGAAATTGACCTTACCTTGACCCGCTCCCCGAGAGATATATATATTTTTTTTTTTTGGGGGGGGGGGGGGTATTTTTTAGAACTAACATTTGATCACTGTGTACTGGGCACTGTTAGGTCACATTTGATTACTGACTTAGTCATGCTTGACCTCAAGCACCCAGATCTAAGTAGGACTGACAAATGTGCCAATTAATTAATTTTGGGCATTCGAAAAAGAAAACAAAAATACTATCGATCTCTAATTTATTATTTACTTATCGTGATTGGGTAGACATATAATGATATACTTATTGAAAAATTAGGGCTCATTTTGTCTCTTTCATAGGCTGTATTGTAACAATTTAATATTTTAAAATCCCTTCTTTTTTCTTTTTCCCTTCTTTAAATAAAATGGAACATTTGTTAAATTGTGAAAAAAAATGGAATGGCTGCACACACAAAATTATTATTTTACCACTGTGCAATTTACAAAAACAAATAGACTTATAGTTAAAATATCAATAGGAGGCACAGCATATAATATATATATATATATATATATATATATATATATATATATATAATTTATAATAATATACAATCTTTTTATATATAGGCCTATATATAATATCAATGAACCATAGTCATGTCATTCTACGACTGAAAAAGGTCAACCTAATATGTGTAAACCAAGATCCTTTGAGGAAAACATTTTTTTTTTAGATGTGGTTGATAAATCAGTTTTAAAACACAGTCATAGCTGCTGGGGTTAAGGTAGGATGAGAATTTTACAATTATTTTTAAATTAATTTTTCTAAAAAGAATTAGTCAAATCCAGTTAATCAGACCGCCAGTTAAATGGATCAGCCACTTACACAAATCGAATCCTAAGTACCAAAACAAATTATACACCTGAATTCAGTTCAAGGGACCAGCCAGTTATTAGAACCAAAATGATCGCATTCTGATGTGGTCTGATCAACTGGATTTTACCGTATATATTTGAAAACTACTCATTGATCTACTATTATTGTATTGAATATTTATCAGTGTAATTTACTATGATAAGGATAAATTCGTGGTTAAAAAATCTTTAAAAAATAAAACAGTTTGTATATTGTAAGATGAAGATGTGGTATATATGGCTGAAAGGGGGTTCTAGTTCAACACCCGATTTGAGCAGAGTTGTGTTTACTGAGCGCCAAAAGGCACGAAAGTTTCACTAGATATAAAAGCTATTAGAAAAAAAAAATGTGTATAAAATTAAAAGGTTCAACATGCTAAATAATCTACTTACTTCCAGTTTTGTATCATCAACTCCAATTTCAAATGTATCCCACAATCCTCTGCTTTCTTTCTGCTTAAGAATAATGAAAACTAAATTGTCATTACTAACATCAACACTGCCATGCTCAGAAGCAATGCAACAACCCTCAAGAAACTTAACACACATGCTGTAATAAATGGGAAAACATCCAGCACCATATGATATAAACTGTATAATAGCCATGGTGTTTTGAGGGAAAAGCATTTTTGTTGAATTTTCTTCAACATTTTTTACTTTGATAACAAAAGAAACTGTTTCATTATCCTGTGAAAACTGATAGTCTGGCAAAACCCACTTTACATTTTGTGGAAACAGGTTGTTTTCAGCATCATTTACTTGAGTATTCTTCAATGACTGGAGTTCTGGTTTTGACACACCACTATTGTCTGTATTTAATTCTTTCACAAGATGTTCATCTATTATGTCAGTGGTGGAGCTATTCTGGGTTATCTCGCTAACAGACTGATGGTCACTCATTTCAGAAAAAGGCAAAGGCTGTGTTTTGTCAGGCAATACTGGGAGAGTCACTATCAATAATCTCTTTGACTTGTCAAACTTTGCAGTTCCTTCATCTTCATTCACTGGATAGGGCAATGCTAGATCTAATTTATATGCCGCAGGGGAGACTGATGTAATCAACAGTCTTTTCTCAAAGATATCTAAATTGGCCTGTGCAGCAGAATTAAGTAGAGGCAGCTCAATTTTTATAACAAGTTCTTTAGGGCGAGTTGAAGTCTTCGCATCAGGAGCATTTCGATATTCACTCATATCTATGTGAGAGCGGTGGGTAATTGAGTACTTTGGCTCTGTAAATTTTCTTTCTTCTGATTTACCTTTATTTCCATTTTTGTTGTCTGTTTTCTGTTTTGAATGCCTCGCTTCATTTTCAGCAGCTTTTTCATAGGAGGTTTTGGAATCATAAGGATAAGGCATTTGGTTCAGAAGATCGTCAGGTGGCATTTGATACGAATCACTATCGTGTTTCCTCTCTCGAAGAATGGTAGCAGTTTTCATTCCTTTGAATTTTAATTTGGGTCGCTTAATGTTATTTTTATCAAGGGTCACACCAAATTGACGCTCAATACCATCTAGAGCAGTGTCCTCAACAAGTTTTTTAAATCTGTCATTTTTTATTGCCATTCTATAAGTATCAGGGTGAAAGACAACATCATATACTTGGCACTTTAGCTTGGACTTATCAAAATCATCTTTCGGGGGTGCAAATGAATGAGGAATTTGCCACAAAAGTCCACTTTTACCATCTGGACTGGTTTGTTTCTGAGATTTTGGTTTATCAATTTTGTCGTTCTGACATATATTTATAAATGCCTTGATAGACCCGTTTACAGTAGTTTTTAAAACATAACCTGGTTCAGGATGAATAAATTGAACACTCATGCCTCTCTCATTTTCCATCATAGCTATTTCTTCTTCTGCTTTGCGCATATTTTCCGGGTTGGAAATTTCTTCCGCATACTCACAAAGTAACTTTCGAAACTGCTCATCTTTGAGCGCTTCTCCAAGTCTTTTGACTTCATCTCTACTAAGGTTTAAGTCTTCCAACGTACGCTCAGAAGCCATGTTGTTAGGAATGTCAACACCGTAGTGACGCATGCGTTGTTGTGCTATATGTAAGGGAATGAACTCTAATTTTTCAGCAAAGACAACAGATAAGAGTTCCACATCTTTAATTTCATAAAAACAATAATCTTCGAAACTAGAGTTTAATCCTTTCATTGAATAATATTATTAAAACTAAAGCATGAGGTATTCGACACATTGAAACCCATAATAGCACCAGTCTCACTCAAGTAACTGTTCGTTCTCTAAATGAGTCCAGAGCTTCTTATCAAAATAGACCTAATAGTCTTTCACCCGCTTACCAGATTATTTTTTCTAATGACGAGGACACTTTTTTGAGTTTTGTAGGATCAAAGACCGCATTACAAACCAAGAGATTAGAGACAGGGTTACTGCAGCGATTGGACCCCATCGTAAAAAAAAACGCAAGCTTAAAATCTGTGGCTCGCAACTATCTTTCTTCAGGGAACAGTACCCGGAAAAAGAAGAAGAGCGATTAGAGCTTAGGACAAAATAAAAGAATGGATAGGCCTGCCTTTGAAAAATGTTATTACTAAGGCAAAAGACAGGAATTGAGAAAGACGGTCGACAAGTATTGCATGTTGCCCCAACGGTCCAATAGACTAAGGGATAGGTAATAAAGGTAAAGCTAGGTAATTAAAGGATTAATTTGGAGTTCCACAGAGAAATATGAAAGCCTCTAATTTTTAAAATAAGATATGCATGACGCGAAGGACGTAATCATCTTCTTTTTTTTATGTAACCTCTGTAAACTCTGTATTTTATAAGATAAGATTGGTCAGACTATGGTGGTGTTGCCTATGATTGCATTGGCCAGTAAAAATTTCTAGTTCTAGTAGATCTATATTGAGACGATTTTTACTCGATCAAATATATTATAGGTTATAGCCTTAGTTAAAGGCTACTGTAAGACATGACTCGCTCTCAAAAGTCATCCTTCAAGGTACAGTGGAGGCAGCACGAAGAAAGGGTCGTCCAAAGAAAAGCTGGCTGGATAAAATAAAAGAATTATATATCCTGCTAAGAACAGCTGCTGACAGGAAAAAAAAGTGGATGTAATTTATATTAATTGCCAACTGTCACAGCACCCTTGACGAAAGTCAATGTACAGATGATGGTGATCTATATTATAGGCATATATATATATATATCTTTAAAAACAGAAAATAAAAAGAATATGAAATCGTTAACCCGGAATAGACCCGGACTGTGTGATTTCGCTCTTAGCACCAAAGGAAACGAATACGAAAAATGTCAAAATAATCAACGCATCAAAAGATCTCAGCACTCCGAACGGATTTGCATGAAATTTCGTACTCAGTATAAATACAAATAGCACAAAAATATTTCTACATTTTTAAAGCATGTTTTCCTCTAAGTCAACTTTTAGCATTACGTCATATTGTACTATGTAGGCCTATTATCAATTTCCCCAGTAGTTCTTATATATATATATATATATGTATGTATATATATATATATATATATATATATATATATATATATATATATATATATATATGATAATTTTAAAAGCGCATCTATATCAGTGGCGCAGCTATAGGGAGAAGGGGGGAGAATTCGAAAATTTCCCCGGGCTCCCACTTGAGGGGGGCTTCCAAAAAAGTTTTTTTTTCTTTAAATTTTACGCAAAATGCAAAGGCCCCAAATGAGATCTAACCCCCCAGCCCCCAAACGATGGCAAATTCCTAGCTACGCCCCTGACCTATATACGTCTAGGTCTAACAGAATAACCGATATTTCTAATAATTTATAGTAAGCTTATAATTAAGAGAAAAATGAATGGATTGTCAACTGGTCTGCAAGCATGCAAAAACGAATGTTAAATCTAAATATATGTTCAGTTCTTTTCATTCAACAGATTAAATGAATGCTTCAGTTTGATTGCATATGCTTATCCTATAAAGAACAGACAATGTTAAAGCCTAAAGCAGTGGTTTTTCTGGCTGATTCAGACAACCCGTTCCATGCTCTGATGGAGCACAAAAGAAGAAAGGAGCACTTGTACTTATTCGTCCTAGTATATGGAATAAGAGTTGTGCTTTTATCTTTGTGTCTTTCTGAGTATTTTATTAGGTTGTGTTTTTGTATAAATTAGGGGTTTTTTTTTTTGTTCCTTTTTTTTTATGTTTTGGATTTTTCTTCAGATATGATGGTCACCCTAATGACGTCCTGGAAAGAAACAGGTGAACGCTGCATCATTCATAGAAAACGTTTATACACAATTGAGGCAAAGCTCCTTCCGAGATAGGCCTAATACTCTTAACAGTGATAAGACCTCCGCGATTATGTCGTTCCTAGTTAATCAAAATTGTAACAATGAATAGACCTCTACATTCAATATAATTTAGATAATCAATAATGAATTACAAATTCACTTTAATATTAATCCTTTTTTTCTTGGCTCCATTCACTGTAGTTAGAAGCATCTGAGTTGAAAGCAAACATGTGTCGGAAAAACGAACAGTTCCAGACATAGAGAGCCAATGTGGCATAGTGAAAACCGTGTCTCTCTCTCTCTCTCTTCTTTTTATTTTTCTCTACGAACAATAATTTCTTTTATGTACGCTTCCAAAAAGTCATTACTTCGTCTCGCTGGACGATATGGCACCCAAGGGAGAGTACACCTTTTCGACAAGGGGGACACAATAAAAGCCAATATTATTGACTTGAGAGCTTTAATTAACAGTCTATTATGCTCACTGCTGGAATTATTGGTTAATGCCGTGGAGAGAATGTATTTTTCCCGAGTTACTGGTACCTTGTATTGATCATTGTGTGAGGCAAAGGACTGTCATCTTGCTAATTCTGATTGAGCAAAGAAACACTTGTTTCCCATGTTATAGTTAGTTAAAATGTTGCGAGATGTGCATCGCATGTAATAATTGTCCAGTGTTTAAAGTTTCAGTGTACTAATACTAAAAAGTGTATATATGATAGACAGATCTAGATAGATAGAAGTGTTAATAGTGTTGTTTTTGTTTCATCTGCTAAGCTACACTTTGTCAATGTTTCCTTGTAGACTTAACCAGTGAATTTGATTTTAACCAACTTTAATACAGTGTTTCCCAAACTGTGTTCCATGGCATAAGTGTTCCACGAATTATCATAGTAGCTTAATTAACTAGTAGGCCTACAGGTGAATTAATTCTGAAGTAAATGCAGAAAAGAAAAGCTCATTCTGTTAGTTCTTCTTGTAGAAAAAAAAATTGATCTATGACAACATCGCATCACTTTAAACTTTGAACTGATCTAGATTCTGACTCTGGTCGAGTTTGTCTGATGAGTACCAAAATATTTCAAAACAGCCTATTTGTGTGAAGAAGGATGTCTTTGCTTGTGTTGTCACAAAGTAAAAGTATAAAAGCAACTTGACGCCACACCAGATATTCAAATTCAACTTACCAATATTGTGACTAATATTAAGAAGTTATGTTCTTCAAGTACATAATGATAAGTACAGCACAGACAGAGAGACTATAATAATCGAAGTAACTGAAACTTATCTTGTCTTAAGTTTATGTCTGTATTTTATTATAGGCTATACTTTTAAAATATCTGAATCTAGAATATTTTTTTATTTAAACAAATAGAAAATAAATTCAACCTAAACCATAAAATATAAGTACAGTGTTCCGCTAAATTTTCCGAATTTGCGAAGTGTTCCATTACAGTAAACGTTTGAGAAACACTGGTCTAACACGCATTGGTGATATAGCCATCTCCGAGATCCAGATAATCCACATAACACTCTCGTGTTTTACTCAATAACCTTGTCGTATTACGCGCTTTAATAGCTATCTAGAGATATGTAATAATCTGCATGCCACCCACGCAGACCCTGTTACACAATTAATATGAATATTAAACTGGTTGACAAGAGCAGACCATCGGTAGATAATGATAATTTAAACCTTTTTCAATTAATACTTAAAAAAAAAAAGAGTCCCAGGTGAGGCGCGTACTAATGCTATGAAAACAATGTGCGTCGCGCAGTGAATTCTCCTGGAATTTTCTTTTCACTAGGAGCAAATAACTCCATGTTTATACTCTAGAGACATGGATTATGTTCCAATTTTAGTTAGAGCTTTGATTGGTTGACCATTGATTGATAGGCTTGACTATATGAAATGTTCTCATTAAGTTTCCTATAGTTTCTTAGTGATTGCTGCACACTGGACTGTGACAGACATTATTGTTGAATGCTTTAATTGTTGCTCTTAGTCTCACAAATGTGGTTTCTCAATAAAGGCGGTGGAGATTTTTATTCAACCTATCTGATCGGGATCTATATAAAAAAGTATTTTACTTTTAACTACAGTTGACATTACTGTTGCTTCATTAGTGTGACGAAGAGATGACTTTACATTGTTACTTTACATTGTTACTTTACATTAATGGAAGTTAATGTGGCTATTTGTTTTTTTTTACTAATTTGTGCCTCAATGGGAGATAATTCATTAGGCATATTTGTTCTCTGGTGTAAATATTAAACAAACATATACGCTCTATGTCAATAAGTACAATCTACAAAATAATTCATATTTCAAAGATTAGTAAAAATACGAATGTGCCATGGCGCGTTTCTTGAGCTTTTTCGCCAAAAATAAAATCTTGGAAGACAAACTGAACAAAAGGGAAGACAAATTGAGACAAGACCATAAATACGTTATGTTCCGTCATTCTGAGGTCACATCACGACTAGTCAAGGACCTGGTCCACATTCACATAAAAACTCCCGGCTTGCCAATTTCAGATTCAGCTTCCGAAAACCAAGTAAGATCTCAATCTACAGAATTACCCTCAGTGCAAACGTTTCAGACTGCACGACGAAGTCAAACTATTGGAATGAAGCCGTTGAATTACTTCCCTTACAGAGATGTAACACATGTGTCAAATTTGTGTGATGGCAAGTTAAGAGATCACGTGACACCCCTCGTAGCAATACGTGACAACAAAGTGTTTTATAAATACAAATGTCTGCAGTGGAAAAAACTAAGCCCAAACAAAAAGACGCACATTTTATTACATAAAAACAATTCAGTGGAGCGCATTCTCCACCGTGTCCACAAAATGGACTCATCTGGTCTCAATAGAGAACAACAAGAATCTGCAAGTAGGAATCAAGACACAGCCTTGCTCGGCAAAGAAAATCGCGTTAACGAACACAGACGCTGCTTTAGCATAACCGATGACAAAGAGTTTGATGCAGAAGTTGTCCGTTTACCCGCCATAGAAGGCAACGCCATCAGGAGCTTCTGTTTATGGCGGAGAGAAAGTCAACCTCCCGAGTGGATCTACAGAAAGTCGAATGGCCCAGACAGATTCTACACCCCAGGTTCGTTGTTACAATCATAAATATGTCAGGTGCATGGGCAGGAGGGGCTATCAGTGTAAAAATATGGTAGCAATTAAGTCGCTTGAGTGTTAAATTAGGATGGCTGCCTAGTCGTGTGGTATGCGCTCTGGACTGTTACATGGATGGTCCCAGGTCCGAACCCTACCTGCCACCATCCCCCCACCTTCCTGCGGCAGGTTTTGGGTTAGGATGTAGGCTAATAATCTTCAATTCTGAAATGAAATATGAAAATAAATAAGTTAGCACTACGTCTACTATAGGCCTGTATTAAAAGTGTTCAATTAACTTTAATTTACTTTGGGAGTAGTGGGTGTGAGGTCATAATATTGTTTACTGCGACCTATAGTGACACACTAAAGTGACAGCCATTAGCAACAACCTACATTTAGATCCATCCATTAATGTAAATAAAGAAATTTTGTTGAATGAAATATTAATATGTTTTTAAATTATGTTTTCAGGGCGGTCAATGACAACTATGAACTGAAGTCACAATGGAAGTGTTGTAAAGAGAAGAAAACAAAGTACTATGTAGTTAGCCTACGTTTGCTATAGTGTAGTATGCCTAACATTGTTCTGGTTAGCCTACGTTTGCTATAGTGTAGTATGCCTAACATTGTTCTGGTTAGCCTACGTTTGCTATAGTGTAGTATGCCTAACATTGTTCTGGTTAGCCTACTTTTGCTATAGTGTAGTATGCCTAACATTGTTCTGGTTAGCCTACGTTTGCTATGGTGTAGTATAGTGTAGTGTAACATTGTTCATCTAACTTGCAAGTATTCTGGAAATTAAAAGCACTAAGTCTAGAATACCTCTTGGCATAGTGCAGCGAGAGCTAGCTTCTGGCATCCAAGTTAAAAGAAAATAGCAGATAGCAAGTTCCATTATAAGCTTTTACATAATTTTTCATCTTGTCATCTTTGTGTACATAGAAAATAAAATTGACTTTAATCTTTTAGTGTGAACAAAATGAGTTGTGTGCTCATCTTCAGTAGCCTACACATTTTAAATGACATACAAAGACACAGGTCAACTTGCAATAATCTTGGTATGTCTTCTTCTTTTGTCCTTAAGCAAATTATCTGATGAACAATTCATAAGTTCACTGGACACAACTCCACTTATCCGAATTGAGATTAAAATGGAAATTGTACCTTTTAATTTTGTTATAGCAACAAGTGTATAAAGAAACACGCATTGTAAAATTAATTCATACTAATTAAATTAAAATAATTAGTGCAGTAATTGTTCACGTTTTTTCCTCCATTTCCCATTCTCAGATCGAGTTGAAACTTTGCACTATTACTCATTGTTCCTAACAAATTATGAATCAATCAACAAATTAACCAATTAATTAGTGCTAATTAATCAATTTAGTTTTAAATTAAGGGAAATAAATCCTACAGTATTGATTTATATATGTGCTAAAAATACTCAGTTCTTCCCCTTATTTAAGCTTAGTATTTTTTTTATTCTGCTAGTTTATGTTTTTCTATTATTATTATAGCTTTTATATAGCGCTACTTTAATGCTTATAGAGAGCACTTTGGTCCAATCTCATTTGTGGACCAGTGGGGGGGGGGGGGGGGAAGGATGGGGTATCTAGGAGTTGGTTTTCAGTGCTGCCTTTAGGCGCCCAGTAAACGCAACTCTGCCCGAGTCGGCAACTCTGCCCGAGTCGCGTGTCGAACCTCGTGCCCCCTACTAGGTAGCCAAGACAAGCCAAGTTCAAGGGCACTTAGCCTCTCAACCACGCTATGACATGCTCTTGATTTTAATTGAGAAAAGAGTTTACATAATCATACAAAATGTCCAAATTAGTATCAATGAAGCAGGATACTTTGGGTAATTTTCAAATTCATATATTCATTAGAAAACATCAATAAATCTCTGTAGAGACTACACTTAACAGAAACAATCAATCAAGCAAATGATTTTTTGTTCATTTCTGACAACATAACTTTTCATTGATTATAACAAAAGGCTTTTAAAAAAAAGCAAAATAAATATCAGTTTGAAAAACATAATTTTATTAGTCCTTAAACATGTATTTGGTGAACAACAGAAGAAATAACACGAACTGCATATAGTGAAATCCCAATTAATAAAGAGGGTCTGGTTAGAGCTTTTTAATAATATACTATGTTTCTATATAAAACATATTTATTATTTAAATATTGGATGTTTTTAAAAATATATTTCTTTAAGAATCAATAAATCTACCCCTAAGTTGTGTTCCACTGTGTGTCATAACATTGTTTGACTTGAAACATATATATATATAAGTTATACTATGCGAATAATATAAAAATGTTAACAAAATTGAGGGAAAACCAAGTCTTGTTGTATTATACCCGAGTAATATACTACATTTCTGAATGTCTGTCAAAATATGACATGAACACGTGAATACTAGAAACATCCTTGGAAATGTTTTCTTTACATGTCCAGTCAGATATTAACAAAAAACACCTTTTTGTCCCAATGAAATTTGTTTTACATTTTCTTTAGTTATACATGCATAATTTTCTAAATTTTTTTCTTGTGCCCACTAATATATATATATTATCTGAAACTTTTGTGTTTTCTGTGTTTAAAATAACTGGGGAAAGGGCATACTTAGACCCTCCCACCCCATTCGGGGAATTGGGTGGCAAGATGTGGGGAAAGGGCACATAGATTTAAAAAAAAAAAAGGAAGTTGTGTTTGACATCATTACATAACTTATATTAATATATTATTAACTTATATAAATTCAAAAGAAAATTCTATATAATTAAATGGAAAAAAAAAAGAATTTAAAAATACAAAATTTTCTTCTTGGAAGAATTAAACGATTCAAAAATGTAGAATGTAAACATAGAAAGGGGCATCCTAAAGTAAAACCATTGAGATATAGTGAATAAAGTGAAAGAAAGATGCTTACAGTTCAAAGTGATCAAGAGATGAGCCATGAGACATATAACAATACACCATCACACACACACATATTGCTGGCTGAAACACATTAGCAATGACTTTTGGTACAGCCTCATAAATAAAAAATACTTCATTTCAGACGTAGTACTTTGGATAGCTAGATAAAAAAGCAGTTAATAAAATGGTTTTTCCTTTTCCCACAATTGACTGACAACCTGATCAAGATCCTCAGAGGGGAATCTGTCGACAAATGATTGAATCAGTCCACTTGGGCTTGGCTCGTAAGACTGGAGTTTCACAACACCATCTAAAAATAATGAAAAAGTTAAAAATGATGTAAAAAAATAAAAAGTAACAAACTGGTACTAGCATAGCTACGTTGTACCCAGTCTAGTAAGATAAGGATTAAGCCTGTCATTTTAAAGATATTTTATATATGATTATAAATTATTATAAATTTTAAATTGCTCCTAGTCCACGTGTAACACCTTATCCTCCACCCACCCTAGCTATGCCACTGATAGTACTGACTCCTCTAATAAGTCTTTTTAGTTTTTACAAACCCAAGTCCTTGGTACTGAAATATATAGATGGTCTATTTTTATTCACTAGACTTATTCTAGACCACATGATTGAAGACATAATTTTTTTCGAAGACATTATTAGAGAAAGAGAATCCCTTTTGCTCTTGCAGTGGTCTGTTTTCACACAGTATGTCACAATAATAAATTCAAGAATGAATACTCTTTTTTTTTTTTTTTCTCCAAAAGTGTCTATCTATAAAAATAAAACAGAAACTTTTTTGTTAGAGAATTTAAAGGAACTGTTACAGATTTTTCCCCACAAAGCCGTTTTTATTGTTAATTTAATTAATTGTTAAAGTTTACTTATTAGGATTTATCATTTTCCAAAAATAATCAAAAATTTAAACACATTATTTTATACTATTCTATACCTCTGCTCCTAAGCTAGGAAACACAATTCAGATAAGAATGTCACATTTTAGAGAAAATAAATTGCCTCTTGTGTTTCTTTAGTAAAGAGATATTTAAAAATAAATTGAATTTATTTTTATTGTGGTACTTACGCATTGGGAAAGACATCAGAATATAAAATAATTAAAAACTAAAAAAAAAAATGCTTTAGTGATCTAAACATCTGCAAGTTCATTTAGTTTAAGTGTTTTGGACATTCCTTCAGAAATAAAGACTATTACGTCCTAAAAAGAAACTTCTGCAGGGCAGCAGGGGATGTTAGCAGGAAGGGTTTGAAATCCAAACCAGGGATGACAGCACATACCACCAGACCAGGCATAAATAGGTCAATAAGTTTTATTACATACCCTCAATGTAAGTGTGATGTTGAACAAACAACTTTCTGGGCTGTTTCCGGTCCATAACAATGCTGCGCAGGCTTAAGAACTTTGGTTCATCCTGGTCATTGACATCAGAATAATATGCATACATTTTTTTGCCAGCTTCAACATCAGCTGTTGACTTGTAGACCTGTAGAAAAAATAATAAGTCAATTCAGCACAAGAAGTAAGGGAGTTACTTCAATTTTATTTTAACAAGAAGAAAAAAATCTCAGAGAGCAAGATGTGGGTTGGGCAGGTTAAATAGAAGTTCACTTGTGACTGTATCCAGATGTAGACAAGCCTGTTGAGTGGTCAGCATAGCAATAAAATACCTTTACTTTACTTTCCCCTTACAGATGTTCCTTAAGTTTGTTACTGTCGGGAGTAATGGTAGATACATGCACTCCACTATCTAAAAATCCTATCCATTGCAAGCATCTCTAATAGTCCCTGACAACCAGTCCAACTTCAGGCCTTCACATGTGCCTTGGATACTGGGTCTCGCCAAACTCTTATCACTAACAGAAGAAGGGGCAAATCTCTGTTGCACTGCAGCTAAATCTAAACACAAGAAAGGCTTTAGGAGTCAACTTTATGAAAATAATCAGGAGCCAGCGACACTGCTAAATGACCATAGCCAATGATCAGACTTTCATCTTGTCCTCCCCATTGATGCCTTTTGACTGAATGAGGCCGATAAACAGATGTTATGTCCTTAGAGTGGACATATTGACATCCTTAAGTCAATTATGAAAATTCCAGTTTAACCTACAACCAAGATTTCAATGTCTGACTCGTGGCTTGCTTTATCCTATCAGCACATTGTTTCAAAAAGAAATGAATAAAAGCAGTTTTAAAAATGTGCTATTAAAGTAAAGAAAAATAAGTAAAGTTCCCCTTTCAGACCTAGCGATCTCAGATGATGTTAAGGTCATCTGTTTCTTGTATCATGTTGCCAGCACAACAACAAACCGCCTATATTTTCCTCAAATGAAGTTAGGTACCCATTAGAGGAGAGTTGGGTGGACTTGGGGGCGCCCTAAAAATCCCAGTCTTCACTGAGATTTGAACCCAGGACTGAAGGTTCGGAGACCACGCACTTAACCACTCAGCCACTGTGCCCCCAATATTAAAGCATTCATAAATATTTTACCTGCAATTTCCTCAAGAAGGCCCCAATGGCTGGTTTACCAACTGAAATGATCTTGGCCCTGTCCAGCAGAACAAGAAGATCAGGGTTGCCATCCTCACCCGTCACTTTCTCAATTTTGACTAAATCTTCTCCAGCCTCTATCAGCACTCGTAGGATGACAAACCTGGCATTCATGTGAGCCTGTAAGTTGGTACATTTCATTTTTTTTTGGTTAGTTATACAATCAGAAAAGAAGGACAAATATACTAATTCACTTCACTGCTCTCCCTTTCTTTTTAAACTGGAAGATGACAAGATTTTGAGACTTAATTAAACTTTTTATTATACAAGCCTCACACCTATCAGCCTAAATGAAAAGTTCTTCCCTTTAAAAGAAACAAATTATATATGGAAAAACAACAACTATTGAAATACTATGTTTTATTTAATTATTGGGTAGCTAAAAGAACATCAAATCAGTTCTTTAGAAATACAATGCTATACTCTTACCTGCCTCCAGGAACTAGTCTCAGGTGAGTAGAATTCTAAAGCTAGAAGTCCAGCTCGGACCATGTTGAGCCAATTGATGTAAATGATATCATCAGCTTCATCCCCAGTGTGACCAAAGATGCTAAAAGAAATAGTTTCGGTCTATTATTTCTTACGATGACAGGTAAGATACTAAAGCAGCATTGGAGCACTCTTCAGAGAAAAAAGTGAAGAAAATAATACAAAACGTGGGCAAGTGCTGACAAGTACTCAAACCTCGGACCTCTGACTTGGCAATAAAGTTTACCATTAAAAAAGGTATCAAGCTAACATCTGACATGAACATCCAAGTCCAAAAAAAACTACACCCACATTCATGACCCAGTAATCATACTGTCACAAGACCTACCTAAAGCCCACATTCATGACCCAGTAATCATACTGTCACAAGACCTACCTAAAGCCCACATTCATGACCCAGTAATCATACTGTCACAAGACCTACCTAAAGCCCACATTCATGACCCAGTAATCATACTGTCACAAGACCTACCTAAAGCCCACATTCATGACCCAGTAATCATACTGTCACAAGACCTACCTAAAGCCCACATTCATGACCCAGTAATCATACTGTCACAAGACCTACCTAAAGCCCACATTCATGACCCAGTAATCATACTGTCACAAGACCTACCTAAAGCCCACATTTCTCCACACACCCCTAACAAACAATAATATATCAGGGTTGACCAGGTACCAAATTCACATTCACTTTCGCCATTCCACTCTCTAGAAAAGAACTTCCTAAAATGAAATTTCATCCTGTTGTTTTGTTATACCAAATATGAAGCTACACCATTCTATAAAATGTTCTGATAAACTGAAAATTGATGTACTTAAAATTTGTCTAGAGGTTTTTAAAATATGTTTTAATCAATATATATACTAAGCAAATCTTGTTCATATAAAAATAATAATGTGACACAGAGTTGATAGAAATTAGAATATAATTTTTTTTTTTTTTAATTGCTTTGTATAGTGCAATCTTTCATGTCCCATAATGCTCAGTGCACTCTTGGAGATTTTTAAACATGATGTAATAACTATAAATAGCCCAGCTCTTTGGTGAATTCTGGGTACAAAATAAAGCAAAAGTTGATAAGCCATGTGTCTTTGATAGTAGCACCAAAAAAAAAATAAAAAAATCAGCTTTCAATACAAAATCAATTCCCTACACAGTCTTTTATGTAAAGTTTCTTATAGTGAGATAAGGTTAGAATATTAAAACAAGTCACTCACCTTTGTACATCAGACAGAAGGCACAAATAGATTCCAACAGACTCTGCACGACATTCTTCATAGGTTGAAGCTATGGTAGAGAATTTGCTGTCCCAGGTCTCTCCAGACTTGTACCAGCTAGTTACCTAATAAAACAAAACTTTTTGTTTGACATCAAAGACATACTAGAAATATATATTGTCAAAAAAACAACAACACTTTTCTCAAATAGATAATGGCGTTTTTAAACTATAATGATTGAAGTTGGAAATTGATTACAATGAGCAACAAATACAAAAAAAATAATATAATATTACCTATTGAATAATTTGAAACGTAACATTGTTCAGTAATAGAAGTTTATCTTAGAACAGGTTGATGAATGCAACGTCAGTAAAAAATTTCTATGATTGGTGTGAATTAGCCACAAAAAAATAAGCCCAATTATGTAGGTCAGATCATTTATATGGTTTTCAGGTACCTTTTAAGAATATGGGGGCAGATGATGTAAAAATCTGTTTCTGTGGCCAACAGTTACCAAGGATGTCATGTGACCTACCGCTTACACTTCCCCAATGTAAGTCAGGTACCCATTAGAGTTTTTTTGACTCATGGGCATTCTAAAAGTCCCAAAATCAAATCCCAGTCTTTACCTGGATTCAAACAATAGCACTCTGAAACATTCATTAAACTAAACGCAGGAAGAAATCCTCTTTCAAACCTAATACCTAATCAAACTAATTGTTTTCAAACCAGACTTTTTTTTCACCTTTTCTTTGGTTTCAGTGTGTGTGACTGCATCCTTATCAAAGTTAAACTGGCCTGGTTCCTCCTGGAAATAAATAAATTATCTCATGAAGTTTTTTTTTAATCATTCAATTAAATTTTACTGTCATCTTTACAAATGATTTTATCACACTACAAGCTGCTCCTCAAAGATTGCAGGGAATGATGTTGCTCATACAAGACTATGATATAACTGTATTTTATAAAAAGGGAAAAAGAAATGTATGTGGCCGATGCACTTTCAAGAGTGAATATAAAGTCATCAGCAAATATTCAAGGAGAGTTTGAGCTCATAAATATGACCAGTTTCCTATCAATTGGGGAAGAAAGACTATGTAGACTAAAGGAAGAAACAGAGAAAGATATAACGCTTCAAAAACTAACAATTAATCAAGGCTGGCCAGAAGGCAAGCATCTTCTACGATATGAACTAACGCCTTATTATAATTTCAGAAGAAATGTTAGTTCAAGAGGGGCTTATATTCAGAGGTGAAAGAGTAGTAGTGCCTAAGTCACTATGATTAGAAATGAAAAGAGAAATTCATTCTACACACTCAGGCATTGAAGGATGTCTGATAAGAGCTTGTGAGAGTTTATTCTGGCCAGGAATGACTGGTGACATAAAGCATTATATTTCAACTTGCAAAAATGTCAAGCTTTTCAACCAAATCAACAGAAAGAGATTTTAATGAATCATGAAGTTCCCACACACCCCTGGGAAAAGGTTGGTGTTGATCTATTCACACTTGACGGCAAAGACTATCTTGTGTGTATGGACTACTACAGTAACTACTGCGAAAGTGTTAGCCTAGAGAACACTAGGGCAGAAACTGTCATAAGAAAACTTAAAGCCCATTTCGCTAGATATGGCATCCCATCCACAGTGGTCTCTGACAACGGACCTCAGCTCTCTTCGGACAGCTTCGCAAAATTCGCCAATGATTAGAGTTTCAACCATTTGACAAGAATTCCCCATTACCCCAGATCAAATGGGAAAGCTGAATCAGCAATGAAAACTGTTAAGACATTATTTTAAAAAAATAAAGGAGATCAATTCATGGCTTTGCTTAATTATAGAAGCACCCCTAATAAAACTGGTACTAGCCAATCACAGGCATTCTTCAACAGGAGAATCAGAACCTTGCTACCTATAGCTAAAAGCCTGTTGAAACCTCAAGTTCTGGATCCTAAGAAACATAAAAAAGCACTGAAAGAAAACCAGAGGAGATCAGCAATTTACTACAACTCCATTGCTAAAGATTATTAGTGTGTATTTAAGTCTCCTGTTAGTTTTTCACTTTCTTGTCATGTCAATAAAATGGAGCTGTAACTTAAACAGCAGTGTCGTTTTTACATCATAATTGATAATATAACACTGTCTATGATTAATTCAGGACTGTATCATGCCAGATGCTATTGGAGATGTATTAATCTTTGTTGCTGGTAGCCTCACCTCTACCTGTTGTGACAATTTTAGAAACATTTTCTTAAGTTTTATATTGGTTTATTTTGAGTTGATAAAGCTTATAAAATCATGTAATTCTAAGCTTTTCTAATAGTGTATGGGTTAGACTAGAGATCAGAACAAAACCAGGACGAGCAGGAAATATAATGAAAGAACAATATTATAATGAAATATTTACTTATAGATACTGTTAATTACTTTGAAATAATGTTATTTATCACTAAATTTATGTGTAGCATTACATATACTTTTTACGCCTGTTTATTTCCAATAACATTATTTTGTTTCACAAGGACTATTTTGAATGTTAGCTTAATTCAAACTATTTATACTTTTATAACAGTCAATAAGAATAAATGTATCTGGAGGCCTCACAGCATATTATAATTACTAGACTATATAATGCTAAAAAGAGAATGAGTCAAAGAGCCACTAGGTGAAATAATTCCTCCTTAATCTTAAGATTTGAAGAAATCATGGCTGTTAGGTTACTTCAGTTGTGGAAAGATGATGTGGACATTTTAAGCAGTGCACTGTAGGTTATGAAAACCAATGTACTCAAACAATTTGAGTAATAGTGAAATCCAAATATATGGAAATTTGAAAATGTGTAAAACTTTTGATTACCTCAATAAATAGTTTCCCACTACCATGGCCTAAAAGTTCATGTAGACCTACTTGGACTTCAAAAGACTGAATTTTATATTTTGAATACAGTTCCTGAAAAAGAAAACAAAGCAAAAATAAACCATAAGCAATATTAAACACTAATTCTGAAACAATAAATTTTATTAAAAAAAAAACTGAAGAAAACATTTTATTGAATAAATATTTGAAAACCTAATTTAAAACAAAAAATCATTCAACCTTGTCTTGTTCCCTTAGGAATGTCACTTTGGAGTCTTTATATCCTGAAGTTAAAACATTTCCTAACGAGACATTTTTAAAACCTTCATTCTGTCGAATATCATCATCTGAAACAAAAGAAGAGAATAAACAGGCACGAAAAAAAGTTTAAAATAATATAATAAGCTTTAATAAACATAAAAAATATAAAGAGGGCCATTTGTTAGCTTAAATAATGCACTTATAAGCTTAAGAACAAAAGAACACTAAATTCAATAAGCGACAGCAACACTAGACGCTGGATACATCAGACTCTTCAACAACACACTCTCATAACACGGGTTACACATAACACTAGGATATGAACTTTCTTACCAAGGGGAATAACTCTACATACTAATTCACATAAACACAATGTCCACACATTTAAAGTAGAGATATTTTTTTAACAGATCAACACATAACAAAAAATTTAGGCTTAAATAAAAAATATTAGCCTTACATAAATTGTCACCGGTTAAAAAGCTCTTTAATTTTTGTAAGCTTTTATAGAGAAATTTTGTAACAAAGTGAAACGTGAAGATCCACTTACAATTAGGAATGTTGATACCAGCTGGAATCCCACTGCCACCGAAAGCCAAGACTTCCAACGAGGTGAAATCTGGCCTCAAGAATTTGTCCTTTTCATATTCCACAGGCCAAGGGAGGTGAGCCAGCAAACGTTCTGCATTGTTAACCAGATTGGAGAATTTGGCAGACATGTCTTTATTCACTACAGCTACAAAACCTGAGCAATTGAACAAAGGGCAACGTGATTGTTAAATTATTTTTTTTTTAAACCATTGTTCAGGTAAACCATAGACAGAACGTGTTTTTTTCCTCAAATCAATAAAAAAATTTAAGTACATTATGTATTTCCCATTTTAACTGCATATTTTATTACTATTTATTATTTTCCATATTCCTTCAGAGTTGAAGATAATCTACATCCTAGTCCAAACAAGATGACAGGGGATGGCAGCGGGCAGGGTATGAACCCGGGATCATCCAGATAACCGAATGACAGCAGTGTGCATACTGCACGATGACCGGGCAGCCATCTTTAAGAATCTAAAACACAATGTGCTGTTGTACAAGCAAGTTCATGGGTCTAATTATTTAGTTTAGTTAATAATATTTTAAATGATTTGATTTAAATTAAGTGACAAATAGTTTACCTTCAAATTCTCCTCTCACTCCATAAGGATCTCTGTAGGACTCAATGAAGCCAATATATCTTAAAAAAAAAAAAAAAATGAAACCCAAAAATTTAATTTTTATTGCTAATAGTCAAAAGTGAGAAAATTTCAAAGTCCCATATTAAAATAACAATGTCTATAGAACAGGTAAAGTTTAACCATTGCAGAAAACACCAGTCTAATAATATTCAATAAGTTAATTGAACAAAAAAAAATATTTTAAAGAAAGGAATACACTTACGTCTCAACAATGGGTCCAGTATTTTTGATCCAGTAGCGAGAACCATCTTTATGTGCGAGAATTGAGCCTGAAGAAAAACTTTTCACATACTCAGCAAGCATCCGTTTCTCTAAATCATTTGCAGCATGAGCCTAGAGAGCAATAACGAGGATTTTGATTTATGTTGCTTTAAGTTTAACAATATTCTGTTTTTTTGTATTTATTAACATATAGATCTGTTGCTGGATACAAAACTAAGGGGCTACATTGTCTCCCATATGTCACCTTTTTTTTGTAAGCAAATATTAGATAACATCAGATAACATTAGATAATAGATATCAGCAGGTGAAATGTATTAAGAGTAGAAAAAAGATATATTTACATGTGTGAGAGTTGAACAACTATAACAATCACAAGAGTTGAAAGCAATTTCATTTATTATGAAGTGAAAAGGAACAATGAAAGTAAATTTATATTTAGCTTCTGTAAGGTTGTTAATGCCAGTTTCATAAGGTAGTTATTGCCACTTTCATAAGGTTGTTATTGTTTGTTTCATAAGGTTGTTATTGCCACTTTCATAAGGTTGTTATTGTTTGTTTCATAAGGTTGTTATTGTCTGTTTCATAAGGTTGTTATTGTCTGTTTCATAAGGTTGTTATTGTCTGTTTCATAAGGTTGTTATTGTCTGTTTCATAAGGTTGTTATTGCTGGAAGTAGTAAAGGATATGAGCACTATAAAATGCTTCCAATGGCATGCGTCTCAACTAGCCTTTGTGAACCAGTCCAACTCCTGGCCTTCATGTGTGGCTCAGATAGGCTTGATAGCCTTGACTGGCTACCCAACTAGGAGAAAGAAAACTCATTCGATCCTCTGCTGCCTGAATTCAAACATGGGAAAGGCTTCAGGAATCAACCCTCAGTAAAAACCAGTAGTTGATGACCCTTAGGCAGTTTGCAGTATAGTGCTACACCCTGGCAGAGCTTGCAACACTGTTGATCCCCAAACTGTATCAGCACTTCTCATTCCATCAGCTGTGTGGAGAGGGAAACTGCTGTGTGAGCAACATTCTTCTGACCATAGCGAATGCCAAGGCATTTACCTCAATTTTATGAGATGATACACAGTCGCTTCTTGACTGAAGAAGGCCATGCACATTTAGCTTCATTTGGATGTTTTGAAACAAAAGAGATGTGGTCCATGATTAGTGAAAGCAGTGAAAGCAATGTAGACAAAAGCTAATGTTTTCCAATCACTCTGCTTAAAAGTGACTGAGAAAAAACAAAACGGGTCTGTTTCCATAAATAATATTGGAAAGAATAAAGAAGGCTAAAATAGTTTTTTTTACAGATGAGATAAGCCTGGAACTGACAGATGAGGTTTAAGTTTCAATGTAAGTAACATTGCCTTTAAGACCTTGTCCAAGTAACAGATTAAGTATTAAGAAACATGATACGATGTTTTCATTTTCAAATTATTTGTTTTCTTTTCTTCTTATCTTGTATTTTGTAATTATCTTTTATTCCTCCTCTCTCTTCCTGCCCCTCCTCTGCCACTGAATATTTTTGACCACTCTTCTCATTAACTTAAACCCATAATTAAAATTGAAAGTTAACAATAAACATGTAATAGATACGCATACAATAGATCAAATTGTTTAGGACAATAGTTATTTTTAAGACAAGTAAATTCTAAATTAATTAACATAATAATACTATTTTGGTCAACACATTCAATTATAGAAAAGACACCAGGATTGAAACAAAGGCTAAATGTGTAGTACCTCAGCGCTTTTCAACTCATTCACCACTTGAGCCATCAAAGGTGAATAGTCTCCCCTTGTCACCGTGAACTTTAACTCTCTGCCTAGTTCTTTTGGCACAAAACTGGTTTCACCAAAAACATAACCTGGTAAATCAGCATCTGGGAATGGATCAATCCCAATTCTTTGTACATGAAACAGTACAACAAGCATAAATGACGAGCAGACATGGGCATATAAAACATGGTAATTCAGCAATCGTGCTATTCTAAACAAGCTTATAAATGATATTTTGGGTGCCAAAGAATAATGCTATTCTATACTGTAACTGTTAGTAGCCTAATCATACTTGACATTCCCATTACCTATTGGTGTTGCAATAGATTGCAATCAGTTAAAAGGCTTAAAAAAATGAATTATAATGAAAGCCAGTGAGATAACAAAAACACAACTACCAGGGCCATCAGATTCCTTCAAAGAGTATTGCCTTTGTAAAATATTAGTGCGGGACATCATACACACAAACCTACAAGACAAAATCTAAAGAAGATCAAAAGTAGTTCAGTTCTCTCTCCACAAATGAAAGTTAGCTCTTTCGACCACATCCAAATTTGTAAGCCTCCATGCACTAAGGCTCCGTATTGGGATTAATCCTTTACAACACGGTCCAGGTATCTGGCAGTGTTCTGTAGAGTTAGCTTGTCTCCGAGACCCCCCCCCCCCCATGCACCAGTTCTATCTGTTTCAAGACTAGTCGTATCTTTGATTATGTTTCTGAGCACCTTGCATTCATAGAAGATGTGATCTACGGTCTCGTCTTCTGTGTGGCAGTGTCGAAATCTGGGATCGAAGTTCTCTCGGATCCTAGCGAAGTAGGCTCCTATCCACAACCAATTAGAATCTTTCCTGATGACTTGGCTGCCAGGATTATGCTAAAAAGCTAACTTTAAGCTAAATGTAACTGGCCTCAAAGCTAATATTTATACTTGTGTATGCCTATGGTAGAAAAGACATGATGTAATCAAATCCTATTTCAAAAGACAAGAATCAAAAAAAAAATTATTTCATTGGCAAAACAAAACTACTAAACTCATGCTTAGTTAACTTAAACTAGCCTACTTAAGCCGAACTAGTTGACTTTAACTAAATAATGCAATGACTTACTACTTGATTCAACAGAAGCTAATCTGACTTCATATTCTATTTCACCAGTGCCTGGATTTTTATTTTTGAACAGTCGTGTGTTATAAGGACTTATTTCCTGAAACAAATGAAACACATTCAGTAACTAAAGAAATGATTCTGTTCATTTTTATATCAAATGGTAATTGTTTTTTAAGAAACACACTTCATTTTTTGTGTTGAATATTTAAAACAAAATCATTTACTATTCACACAGTTCAGTTCACAATCTATAAACCATTAACCTTTTATTGCTGTTGACTTCATTCAGTCTAAACATTACGCATAACTCAACATTTAAAAAGTTAGGGGCCAAAGCCTAGGAAAAGTAAATTGCCCTTTTAGCCTTCTTAATGAATGGAGAAAAAAATGGAATTTTCAAAGTTTATCCCAAGTTTCTTAGAACACTCTTTAATTTATCAACTGATTTCATCAGGAACTCTTTGAAACAACTAGGCATGTTGGCATCAAAGTCTCTTTATAAATCTTAGTTTTTAATGGAATTGAGATGCTATAGGGGGATCCTTAGTATCACCAACAAAGACTGCATCACAAACCAGGAGATTAGAAACAGGATCACAATGGCAATCAGGCCCCTTGATGACCTGCTGACCACTTTAAAAAACAGCAACAAAAAAACAACACTAAAACTTTATGGCCATATCACAAAGTCCACAGGCTTGCAAAGACCTTCATTCAGAGAACAGTACCAGGAAAAAGAAGAGGCAGACAGAGAAAGTGATGGGAAGACAACATAAAAGAATGGATGAGACTGTCATTAAAAGAGATTTTATTCATAGCAAGAGACAGAAAGGTATGGAGAAAGACGGTTGACAGATTATGTGTGGTGCCCCAAAGGATAGGTGAAGGTAAATAATTAAGTAATGTAAGTTTTAAATTAGAATTTATTTTTCAACTTATAAAGGGGGGATACTTGAAAAAATAAATCCTAATTTAAAACTTGCATTTTGTTTTTAAATCTTTAATTTAAAGTAACATTTTGTATAACTAAATTACTTTAGCATCCAAAAATTCTTGAGCAATTTTAGCATCAACTTCATCACAGTTAGCAGAGTAGTAAGTTGAAATCCCCTGAGGTAAGCAAACAAAAAATAATCAGTCACACTTAAAAAGTCCAATGCAAACTTATATAGAAAGTATATGCTACTTATACATTTACATTACTTAAATCATTACCTTGTCACCCAGACCAAGTTCCTTGTGTTCTAGAGAAAACATTCTTTTATGTACTGCACTCCAAAGTGTCTCTATACCAGCAGGATCTTGCTTATAAGCTTTGCTAGACTTGATAAGTTTTTCTACTTTAGACTAATAAAGGTAATACAAATAATTATACTTAGTAACAGTCCGTGTATCACATGAAATAAAATGAAATGGAACATTTAAACACTTTGTTTAAAGTTTAAACAAACATTTCATGACGCAAAATGGCTATGTTTATTTTATATGCTAAAAACATATAGCAAATAGTTACCTCATCAACATTAGGAATGAACTTTGTATCACCGAAGGATTTATAGTTTCCCATATTGCCATAAAAAGCAGCTGCATAAATAAGGAAGCCCTGAAATGGTTCAAAATAAATGACACAAATCTTACATTTAATGGCTATAAACATACAAAAGAATTCATAAATATTCTTATTTTATTGTTTGATGAAATTGTGCATTCTCAAATTGTATGCTTTTATTAGTTGTGGCAGTTTAAAAAGTCTATGGCTTACATCGACATCTTCCTGAGTAAAACCAACCGATAAGGCAAGTTCTGACAACTCCTTTGGATCTTGTGCTCGGAACAGTTTTTGAAGTAAAAGGAAAATACCAGGGGACTCTGGCGATGTCTGTTAACACAGAAATAATTTTGTTAATATACATTGCAGTACTAAAAATATATTACTTTTAAATTATTTGTATTAGTCTTTTATTTTTAATAGCATGTCTTTATTCTCCTATTGCAAATATGGGCAAACTACAGTCCAGGGGCCAGATATGCACATGCGGCTTGCCAAAGTCTATTATGCTGCTCATGACCAAATTAAAGTTATGATCTTTTCATGCTAATTTTGCTCAATTCCAATGCTAACTTTATTTCTGAAATTTTACTCTGAGCATTATATTCAGAATAATTCAACTCTTTAGAAGAAAAATAAATAAAAAAATACTTTAAAAAAAAAAAAAAAAAAAAGACAGAGAGAACTCCACATTTACAGCCTAAATATCAATAATGTAAGATGAATTTCACTTCAATATCAAACAAAAATTAATTAATTATTGCTATTTAATTAGCTAATCTGTTAATATTTTTATTGCTTCATGTTTTCTAAGGAACAATGAATAATTGTGCAAAGTTTCAACATGATCCGAAAATAGAAAATTTGTACTAGACAAACAGACAGACATATGGACAGAGAGAGTTGATATAAGCTTTGTAAAAAGAACATAATCTAATGACTGAAGTACAAAAAATACCAAAGATTTAAAAAAAACAATATTGGGTATTTAATGATGAATAAAAAGCTAGATTGTTATTTCATCAGCCTACTCCCTACTCTGTGAGTTTGGTCATCTTTTACTTCTAAATATTTCTGGCAATTTATTTAATGAAGAGAAAAAAGGTCTGGAGTTGGTAAACATAAGAAACTTTTAATGTAACACTAATCATCACAACATGCTGTACATGAAGCCAGTTAGGTACTGTGTTTGGTAGGGGTATCTGGGAGAAGGTTTCTGTTTTGTCTTTAGTCCTTCACCAAACACAACTCAACTTGAGTTAAACATTCTATTAGAGCTACCTACACAAAGCAGTCACTAAGCCACACATTTGTATTATATGATGAGAATATATTTATATAACATAAACACTGCTTTGCGTAGGTAGCTCTAATAGAATATATATATATAACTTATGTTGAAGAGAGATTTCATGGTAATAATTTATTGCATGTACATTTTTGAAGGAATTTTGGTCATTTGTAAGATAAGAGCTCAAATTTATTCTTATTTTTAAAGAGAAATATGTAGTGATCTAAAACTACAGCTACATTATACCTGAAATAAAACAATTAGACCGCCTTTAAAACTGGCCTGAGCCAGATGGTGTGCATAGAGTCTTTCTTCATTGGATAAACCCTCGAAAGCTTTCTGACAGTCTAGCAGCGCTACTTCAGTGCTGTTGGGAATAATGTACTGAGACAGATCCGCCATTGTCCTGTCTTTCAAAGTTGATTCAAATCTAAATACTGAAGAAAAAAGGTGCAATGATATTTTTGAAAATCTAAAATTAACACCACGTATTGTTTGAACAATGAACGTTTCTGACCCTTCGAATTTCTGATATATTTTTTTATCTCTTTTGTGGAAGCCCCGGGGCTGTAGCTCTGCCAGCCCTCCCTTAAATATGGCTTAGGCTTAAGGTTTAAAAAAGTCAAGATGATACTAGATTATTTTTTAGTGACTAAAATAAAAACAAAACAAAAACCCAAATCTGAAAGAAATTCCAAGATTTAAGATAACAGTCAAAACAATAACAAAGATGGCTGACCCTTGCACAAATTCAAAATTACCAAATCTAGTCATATTTCTAGTCTAGTAAACAGTAGTTAAGAGTATAAATAGTTAGATCTAGTTTTAAGACTAGACTATATATATATAGATCAATTACACATTCCTATTTTTTTTTATTTTCAGTTGAAAAAGCAACACAGGTTTCAATCAATATAAAATGTAGACTTTTGCATATACTGATGGGTCGGCATCAATAGATTCTAGAAGAGCAGGCTATGGAGCCTACATCAAGTTTCTTGGCTCTGACTGAGTCAAAATCTTTGGACCATGTGGTAGTGTTTTGATGCGGAGACCATGGCAGTCTGTGAAGCCTCAAAAAAGTCATTGACTCTCAACTCGGCTAGGGACATTTGAGGGCGACAAAGACCGTTATTGTCACTGACTCAAAACCTGTACTACAGGATTTGCAAAGCCCTGGACCATGGCCCCCAACTATCAACACTGTCATCATGGCCTCAGAAAAAGCATAAACATAAAGCAATGCTATGGCACCCCTGTAATAATGCAGTGGGTACCGAGTCACATAGGTGTGACTGGCCAAACTCTTGCAGACTCCTTGGCCCACCAGGGAGGGCAAACACCACCCACCGAACAGGCTGCGAGTCTTCATCATGCTCTGGTTATAATTAGAAAAACAGAAATGGAAAAGTGGTTAGAGTGCTGGGACAAGCTCCAAAAAGCCCATGGAGTCTGGAAGCGCATGAGGCGCCCTGACCACATTTTCCTGTGGTGGAGGCTGTCCAGGCCTGAGTAAGCTATTATAACTTAGTGCAGGACAGGCCACTGTCCTGTTAGCTAATATTTCTCACGGCTATGGCCAAATTTTGATTCACATTGCCCCCGCTGCAGGGAAGAAGAGGAAACCGTGTCTCATATTCTTTGCGACTGCCCCAGACTTGCTGATCTCCGTCTTGACGGGTCTGGGAAGCCAAAAATTCTCAACCTGTATGGTGATATGTATGCACTAGGCAAGACCGCAGGATTTCTGTCCAAGCTTTTGCAAGAGAGCATTTGAGCCTCTCACGTCCTCACTCAAATGGCAAATCATGGCATGGAGTTTAATGATGATGAGTCCTGTCCTTGATGATATATTTATTATTTATTTATATATTTATATTTTTAATTTTATATATTTAATTTATATTATCTAGAATCTAGACTGAACTAAATCTATACTAGACCTTCATCAAAGTTGTATTTTCACATGTAGACTAGAGGAGGTTCTTAAATTTTGGAAATTCTCCTTCATTGAACGCGTCACTTTTTTTGTTTGCAATTCATTTGTTTTTGTGTTTGCAGCAAAAAATCGACATTTATGGACTGCACATGTCCAATTTTAGATAAGTCTCGGTATTTTTGTTCCATTTTTCCAAAGCAGATGGCAGTTTTTTAGATTCTCAGTAACCATGTATGTAAAGCTGTTGTTTTAACCTCGCCCGGCAATTCATACCCCTATAAGGGATGAGGGATTATGAGCCTGTTTGATCGTAGGCTTATGGGAATATCAAAATAAGCTTCCAAACATCTTTAGAAAGACATTCCAATCACATTTATACTGTTAGCTGTTAAATAAAATTAAAATAGGAGGTTTCCAAACAAATAATAATGAAATCAGCTCATTCTCCTTCATTTGGACAAGCAAAATCGTAAAAAGAAATTATATATTATAATTATATATATTATATTAATAAATCTATGATTTTTTCAATGAATAAACATGACCTAGATCGAGATATCTAGAATATATAATTTATGAATGAAAGAAAAACTGCGGGCTGCTAATTTGAAGCCAGAGACCATTACCACTGCAGGTCATCACCCAGATGAGCTGGCGGTAAGGAGAGGTGTACACTAAGTGTATAGTGTCACAAACTATCAAACAGGCAGTGGAGGGAAGGGGGAGAGAGTCATGAAAAGAATTTTATAAGCTTCTATGGGAGGGAGGGGGTGTTAAGGTGTAACAAAACGAACATCCAAATTATGAAAACAAGAGGAGGGTCCTTGGATGGGAATTAAAAATGAAAGAAAGAGAGAAAATACATGTAGCCTAGATGACAATATCATGTTTATTAAATTATAATTTAATAATTAATTTATAGATCTATAATCAACATAAATTTATTTCTGTCTGTTTCTACACATAGATTATATCTATATAGGTATTTAAATAAATCAACGATAAACAATATATACAGGTAATAGAGAGAGAGTATGAGAAAACAGACTATAATTATTATACATATGCAAAAGTGAATCTACTTGTACTTCTTTTAATACAATCTAAATAAAGACTATAAATACATATTATATGCAAAAGTGAATCTACTTCTTTTAATACAATCTAAATAATTTTTAAGTAACACAGATATAATTTATTAGCAATTACAATTACATAGTGGTGTTCAATGACTGCGCTCACTGTCCAAAATGAAGGAGAAAGCCCAAAAACTGCATTCAATATAGGAGTATCATTATGAAGTGACCCAATTTATTTCAAAATAAAGTCTTGACTATAGCCAATAGCCTATACTATAGGTGGTAATACAAAGTGTAACAAAGGAACACATCTATTTTTATTGTCCTTTAGTTGAAGAATAAGAATCTGCTTTTAGTTTTTTTTGTAAGTTAAACCTTCACTAGCTTCACACAAAAAAAAAAAAAACAAGGTTACAAAAGACAGTTTGTGTGGAAACACAAACTCAAAATCGGCCCTCGAAGTGGTCCACCCAGGCAGGCTTCAATATTTTCAGAAAGAACATCCGAATGAAATTATATCAAAGACAAATGAGAGATAAGAATGGAGAATGAAGGTTAACAGATCTTGTGTAGTGCCCCAACGGTCCAGCAGATCAAAGGATAGGTGAAAGTGAATGTAAAGTTAGATGTGAACCTGGCCTAACTAGTTCACCTTTCAGACCTTGTGGTCTATAGGGCAGATGATGTAAAGTTCATCTGTTTTTGCGGCCTACGGTTAACGAGGGTGTCATGTAGCCAGCACAACGACCAACGGCCTTTACTTTTCCACAACTAATGTAAGGTACCCATTATACCTGAGTGGACTCAGAGGCGCCCAAAGATTCCAAAGTTGAAAATCCCAGTCTTCACCAGGATTCGAACCCGGGACCCCCTGTTCGGAAGCTAAGCGCTTTACCGCTCAGCCACCGCGCCTCCCCTGGCCTAACTGATGTCTTATAATTGATTTAATTTTTGGGAAAAGGCTCAATCTCTTATTCGAATCCTCAAAAAAAAAAAAAAAAACTTTTCCGCAATAAAATAAAAGTTCAGGAAAATGAAGTTTACAAGATTACTATTCGTTTTAAATTAGGTCGAACTTATAATGCATACTAATTACAAGTTTTGTTTTTTTTTAAACTGCTTGCATAACTGATTTTAAAAATTAGAGTTTTCGTTTTCAGAAAAAAAAAAGTAGCCGTTGCATCAGAACTTTGAATGGTCTAAAGTCTAAAATTTGTGATGTCGGATTTTCAATATCTTTTCTAGTTTACGAGATCTAAACGGGACAGACGGACAGACATTTCACACAAAACTAATAGCGTCTTTTCCCCTTTCGGGGGCCGCTAAAAATTAGACCTCACACACTTATCACAATAATAGACAATTTGAATAGAATTACAGATTCTAGATCTAGAATCTAGTTCCCCAAAGTGACAAGTCGGTGTCTAGTTATAAGATTCTACCATAGATATTAGATCTAGAGTCTATAGATCTATGGTAAACAGATTATAGACTAGATCTAGGGTTATTTCGGATCATACCTACGTGTTTTACTTTCACTTTCTAGATCTACACAACAATGGATTGTGGAAAAAAAGATTTCTATTCGTACATTTTTTACTGCATAAACTATGCTAAACAACATCGTCAATAAGCTCACTGATCTATATAATATATATAGATCTATATCTATATAATATATATATTGATGTTGAAGCAATCCATGTACTGATGATTTAGGCTCTACTCTATGACTCTGTAGTATAGCACCAACCCCAAACAGTTTTCGTACGTAGTGGTCGTAGTGCTATCAATCCCCTTTATTGTTATGACATAGATCTAGATGTCTAGATATAGCCTAGATTTCGATCTAGAATAGTCTGTCATGATGTTAATATCATATGTCTTCTTTAGCATGATCATGCATGAATGAAATATAAATTTAATATTAATAAAAACACTTAGACAGACTTGACAGACACACACTTACACAGTCGAGACTAAGAAAGGCAACATTAATCTGTTCACAAACTATTATTTTGAAATGAGACCTACTTAGAATTTAGATCTATCTAGAGATTCAAAGTAAAAGCCAAATCTATCTAGATTATTCTAGATCTATATTGTAGAATCAAATCACACTGTAATAATTTTGGTAATTTTTTAAATACTATCTATAGACTACTATAGTACTGTAATAGTAGGTTACTATGTTAAGTATGTTACATGTATTATTCATTATTGTATATGTTATGTTACATGTAGTCTATATATATAGATCTAGATTCGATCTAGTTAATCTAGTTAGAATTAGATGTAGTAAATCTAAGTATGTTGTTAATATGTCTTAGCACAGATTAAGATAGACAAAGGCAGCATTAATCTGTTCAAACCATTATTTTTAATTGGAGCTTAAATCCAAAGTCAATACAAAATCTATGGATTTATATTTCTTTTTGTAGAATGTTTGCATGGCTCACCAGTCATTGGATATATCTTAACTTAGTCTTAAGTCTTAAGTAATTGCTTGTCATTAAAATATGTTTTCTTTTTCTTCAGAAGTGATGCTTAGTATTTAACAATGGCTGTCCCACCACCTGACCAGATTTGTGTTATGGACCAGCCAATGACAGATGGAGAAGTCCCAGCTGCACGATGTTTAAACCACTGTCTTTCTCCAACATCTTTAGCCCTACGACTAGAGAGTGAAGAGGGTAATGAAATTGATATTAGAAAACGACATTTACTAAAAGAAGATGTTTGTTCAGACAGTGCTGTCTATATTTTTTTTTGATTTGGCAATTTAGTTATAGTGTCACCGTTGAAATAGTAACCTTGTTGTACCTTGTAATATTTAAGGTAAATTTGTGAACATAAAGTATGAACATATGAACACTAGTTATGAGATGACCTGAAGTATGAGTGAAAGGTAGAACAACATTTAGGAAGTTACTAAGCAGTCAACCTGAGATTCGATCAGAGAATGAAGTTAGAGCAATCATGTAATTGTCTACTGAAGTAAATATTGTATAATTCAAGATATATGGAGTATCTATTGAATTGTGTTCCTCATATTTGCATTCATATTCCACTATTGGTACATTTGTAAATTAATGTAGATAAACATCACATACAATTATCGAAAAGTTCAGCTTATTGATTATGTGTGTTTCACTCACTTCAGTATCCGAACTGTAATACTGCACAAAATCTACACCAGCGGTGTCAGTAATGTCTTGATGATAAGAGAAGTAACTCAACAAACAATTAACATGAGAGCATATTCATTTTAAAAATGAAATCAGAAATGTGCATAATCTCTATGTTGAAATAGTTTTTATTTAAAGTTCTTTCTACCAGGTGCCGGCTGTCAGTTTTGAGTGAAGCATATGTATAAAAAAAATGTTTGACAAATAATGTCTTACTGTACTTTCAAAAAGTCGTTTGATTTTCAGGCATAGACTGTTATGGAAATGAACGTGAAGCACTCACAGAGCAAGGAAGATTTTACAACAATAAACTATTGAGTGATATCACACTACAGGTGGAGAATGAGAAATATTTTGCTCACAAGTTAGTCTTAGTTAGAGCATCTCAGGTCTTTGAGAAGATGCTAACCAGTCGACAGTGGGAGACTTACAAAGAAAAAGTAAGTACAGTGTTACGTAGTCATAAAATCATTATGCTTTGTATACTATTAATTTGTGTGTATATAAGAAGTTAGCAATAAACTTTTAAGCAAATAAATATTATAAACAATAGTGCAAATACAAAGAAAATACTCATCAAATCACTTTATCAATTTTTTATTACTGAATTTATACAAAGTTCAAAGGCCATTCCTTACTCTTTGTATCCCGATGATGCTTTCAATGATATTTCGAAAGAAAAATGCTGCCAACTTTGAAACATTAGTTTATATACTGTCTCTATATCTTATTGGAAAGAATAGAGTGCAATTTTAGATTTGTTTCTGCTAGAAATACAGGTGACAATTGGTCAAAGCTTTTTTTTTTTCACTAACATTTTCTCTTTGACTGTGGATAAGATAGCCATCACAATAAATAACTATGTCATCTAAAGAATTAAATGAGTATAATCTAAAAAGATCATGCTATGGCCTTTAAAGCTAATCCAAATTGTAGCCATTTTTTTTTTATAACAAACAAAAAGATTTATCATAAAATGGTAGTTGACCCCTAAAGGAAAAGTAAATACTTTAACCTGAACATGGAAAATAATTCCTGAGAAATAGGATTTATAAGTCACTGTCTTCTGAACAAACACTTTATAGAGAGAATTTATTGTTAGAGAATGCTAGTTTTACAAGTCACTGTCTTCTGAACAAACACTTTATAGAGAGAATTTATTGTTAGAGAATGCTAGTTTTACTAGAATTAGTATAACTAGTATTATTCACTATTGCTATTAATGAAACTACTAAAAAATCAAACAAAGCATTAGGGTTTATTAAAAGAAACTAAAATGTTATTTAACCTTGGTTAGGCCAATAATAGAATATGCATCCTCTGTTTGGGACCCCTCAACTCAAGAAAACATTAAGAAACTGGAACAGACACAAAAAAGAGCAGTGAGATTCATAACAAATGAATATTCACATTTGACTTGAGTAACACCTTTAGTAAAATCACTTAATTTAGAAAGCTTTCAGGATAGAAGACACAATAAAAGTAAAGTAGCAATTATACATAACTAATTATAAGTAAGTACTTAATATTAAAGTCATAATGGACTCTCACTATCTGCTCCACTAATGTAATAAATTTTGAATGTTTGATGAAGGAAATCAAACTGGTTGAAGATGGCGTGTGCGTTGGTGTTTTCCCAAGATTCCTCAACTTTTTATACAGCTGTCATATCAAACTGAATATTGAAAATACTCTGCCAGTTCTTATTTTAGCTGACAAGTACAATGTCATTGATTTGCGCAATGTAAGTTACATAGTTGTGTTATATTATCTTAAGTCATATGTATACTATAGTTTTATGTTGAATAGTCATAGTTATTAGTTAAGAATTCTTTAACTTCTTGCTAAATTTCCCCACAGGTTTGCCTAGACTTTGCTTGTTACTACATCATACCTAAGGTGCAGCTAAAAGATGTGTTTCACGTCTGGTTTCAGTACGCTACTAAATGTTACCATCACCAGTTGACCAGAGCTTGTGTTCAGGTAACTAAGTGATGGAACTGTGTTATTGATTTGATTAGTCATGTAACTGTATTATAGTATCAGTCTTGAAACTGTATTGCTAATTTCATCTGTAATGGAACTGTATTGCAAAGGTTATCAGGCATGTCAGTGTGTGGTGGCTGAGGTTAAAGTGCTGGGATTTTGAACTTCTTAAATTTTAGAATGCCACTGAATCCACTCATTTCAATTGGGTCCCTTACATATCGTGGGTAAGTAAAGGTGGTTGGTTGTTGTGCTGGCCACATAATAGCCTTGTTAACTTTCAGCCAGAGAAACCTATGAACTTTAAATCATCTGCCCTCATAGATTACAAGGTCTGAAAGTTGCACCTTTACTTTTGTCAGTCATATCAGTGTATTCCTAGATCAGTCCAGTCATTTGACTTGAAAATAATATTAATACTGGCATAAGAGTAAAAATAAGTATTATTTTAGAAAATTATTTTTTAAAAAAGGGAACAAGATAATACAAGATGATATAATTACTAAAGACTGTACTTTATCAATGCCTGATGTGTATTGAGTAAATGATTACTCTACAAGATTCTGTGTGTTTCATTATTCATTGTATTACTTAAATTTTTTTAAAAATATTATGCATTTTAAAAAAAATGTTTTTTTGACATTTTGTTCTAGGCACTGGCGTTGAAAATGGATGAAATAATTAACAGTGCTGAATGGGAGGCAGAATGGCTCAGTCTAGATAAAGAACAACTGATTGAAATCATGAGCTCTTCCTGTCTCGTCATCAAAGATGAATATGACCTTTGGCAGGCTGTCATGAAGTGGCTGTCTGTAAGATGATAATTATTTTGTTTTTAAATACTTATATTTTAATATAACTATCAGTATGTTACGTGAAAAGCTAAAAGACTTTTTTTTTTTCTATAGTTTCCATGGATCCATTGTTTTCTTAGCCTTCCTTTTATAATAAATTTTATCTGTAATGTTCCATAATCATATATTTTTATGGTACAATAAATAATAGCATTTAAGTGGATTATTTTCTTTTATAATATAAATATTCTATAAATAATAGCTTTTATTCTCTGTATTTTGATCCCCATTATCACTGCCTCATCTCTCCCATCTCTCTGCTCTTAACTCTTTTTTTTTTTTTTTGTGAAGCTCTGAAGTGATTTTTATATCTGAATGTGAATCTACTTTTTCATCTCTTTGATCTATAAGACCAAAAGCTATCATAGCCTGAAGTAGCTAGGAAAACCAGTGACTTGGCAGAATTTAAGTCATTGGTTAATACGCATGACGCATAGGACGTAATCATCTTCTTTTTTGAAGTAACGTCTGTATTATATAAGATAAGATAAGATAGCTTATGAATCTACTTTTGATCTATTTATTGGTGACACTTCCAATCTATTCAATTAGGAAATGGAGAAACATGCTTACATTTTTTTTCCTCGGTCAATCAACCTTTTTTTGTTTTTTAAATACATTAATTAGATTTAGCAGATGAGTTGATTTTTAAATAATATAATTTTATTTTTTTTTAATTCAATTAACATAGAATGTTTTTATGTTTGCATCTCTGCTCATATTTTGGTGGTGACTGAAGGCCTACAAAGACTCCAAGCATTTAAATAACCAACAGTTTGAAGTTGTCCTGACCAGTGTGTTACAAACTGTAAGACTACCAATGATGACGCCTGACCAGTTAACGCAGGTTTGTTCATTTGTTTGTAAACAAAACAATAATTTTTTTGTTTTACCTAAAGCAGATTTATTGTTTGTGACTAGCTAATTCAATTGTAATTTTGCTTTAGTAATTTGTGAACCCATGTTTTGTTCATTTTGGGATAAAAAAAAACAACAACATGAAATCAGTCCATGAGCCAAGCTTTGGTTGGACAGTTAATTAATTTTTGTTATTTACATTGACATCCCTTATTCTGAGAAAATGACATACAATAAATGATTAAAGCTTTTTCGTTTTTTCTAAATGAACAAATATATCCTTTAAAGCAATAATTAACATATATATTTATTTGTTTGAATACTTAATTTTTATTAAAGTTGGAATCTCTGAGCTTAGTGGAGCAGCACAAAGATATCTTCCAACCGCCTTTACTGCTGGCTTATAAATATCATGCCCTACCACTGTCAACACGTGCTCGGACAAAGGAGTTCACCACAAGCTCTTTCCTCTTGAGAAACTACACCAACCTTCGGTGGGACAAGAGAATAATCATTCCACGTCTGTCAAGTGTGCAAAAAGGCACAGAGGTTGGGGTGAGATTCTCCACCAGGGCTTCCTCCTTCCCTGCTCAGACCTGGGACTGGGAGTTGAAGGTGTATCCAAAAGGCTCCACAAACAGCCCTGAAGATTTCAGAATATTGCTGTATTCCAATGTTATCCTAGAACAGCCGAGGGCAGTGGAGTACTACCTGGCCATCGCTAATGGCCAACAGCTGCTGCATTCTGTGTGCGGGAAAAAGAACTTCTCCAAGGCTCGCTACTCTTCCGATACAGAGATGGATAAGAAAGTTACAGTAAGTGAAGTGTTTCAGCAACAGTCCCCCTTTGTTGTTGAGGACTCGTTAATCTTGCAGATCAGTTTGAAGCCAGCTGATTAAGCTCTATACAGAGTTAAAATGGGTGCTATTTCTGTCAAATTAGAGTCAAGACACAATTAACATACTTTGGGAGCTAGTTAACATTTTTAAAACAATATTTTGACTGTTTGGGCTTCCTTTCATAATTGATTCAAAACATCATGTCCAAAAAAAAAATAAATAAATAAATACTGCAATTGTTAATCTTATGATTTTGATTGTGAACTTTAACTTGCACCAAACTGATTCATTTTCTTATTTATACTTCTCTACTAAACAGTGCTTTTCACATAGTGCATAGTGTTGTTTTTTTATTATTTTTATTCTGATTTGTAATCATTTTTTTTTCCAAAGAAACTTGTTTATAAAAAACGTTTTTCAAGAAATGTATTTATAATTATAGTTTATATTTATTTAAGAGGATTGTATAATAATAGCTTACAGATTTAATAGAATAGAAATTACAAATAATAGATTTTTTCTTATGATTCCATTAATGGGTCTACATGACATGACTTGTTTTCAAATTTTTTTTTTCACTTAAGTTTCAAGCTATAAAAATCAAATCTATACAGGGCTAATTTAAGCGCACAGTTTATTTATTCATATAGAGCTCTTTATAATTGCAAGCTACTGCATCTATATCAAAATATAAATACTGTAACTTGTTCCTTGTACAGGTTTTATTTATACTACATACTTATGTTGTTGTTTTGGTGATACAAAAGCTGTACTTGTCATGAGTCATTGGGTATTTATGTGTGATAGTTTCCTCATCACATTTATCTCCACTTGTGCAATGGTATAGTCTCATTCTTTACACTTTGTGTGTTTGTGGATCCTTTACAACCATGGATACATTCAAACAAAATCTCTTCTCAATTTATGACAATGTCAACATGTATATTGGCCACGTTTTACAAATATGTTTGAAACGTATACTTTTTACCTTTTTTGTTCTTGTCTACCAAAAACAATTTTTATACATTCTATATTTTTTTATATTCAGCTGACCTTTGATGATATTAAATTCTTTTTTTTTTTTTTTTTTAAATATGTGATTGACAAAACATTTCAGCTTTCTGCAAAAAAAAAAAAAGACCAAATAAATGTTTATGCTGCAGGTCAGCTAAATTAAATTGCAGAGCTTTATGTCATAGTATTTTTGCACTTTTGCATCAGGTTATGTATTCTATACAATGTTTGATGAATGGATTATCATTGTAGCTGTTGATATCAAACTGAGGGTTTACACAATTCATGCTTTCAATATTTATGGGGCAATTGTTGTATTATATTCTTTAAAAAAAGCTTTTTTTCTTTGTATAACTCCTGCTAAGCCACAATGATTTAATATTTCACATCACTGTTTCAAGATTAAAGTTTCTCCTGCAAGTAATTTTTATTAATTTACAAAATTAATGTTTCACATTCACAATCTAGTCTACCAATCAGAAAATGTTGATGTTGCAATAAAAAAACAAATAAAGAATAAATATTCTAGTTTGTAATTCACCATAGATTTTTAAAATAAAAATTAAAGCAATAATGCAAACAAGGACTTTTTTTTTTTCTAGTTGGACTGATTTTTAATTTTTATTTTAGAAACATAAGTTTCAAAATGTATAGACTTTTCAAACATTATTACCTGACTTATTTCTAAAGTCTCAGTTCAAAAAAATGTCTCAAACATCTAATCATCACAGGATGAACCTCCTGGTTAATAGATTTTTTTTTAGCCAAGATAATTTAGCAGTAAAGAAAGAAGTTTGTTATATATCATTGGATAAGTTCTTCAGTATCAATGAAATTTATGTTTTGCATTCCTTCTCTTTTTTATCTTCAATTTCATTTAGCTTTGGTTGAAAGATTCTGTTTTATGGCAACTTGGATATTGACATTTAAATATCCAGAGTGTTGTATTAAGTACAATGTTCCTTTGTTTACTTTTTCTCTTTATGCCTGTATATTCATTTTTGTTCAATATGCTTTGGATAACAATTATTATCTATATTAGAATGGTTGGAAAGTGGATGCAGTCATAAAAAGAAAAGTAAAGTTTCCCTTTCAGACCTTGTGGTCTATAGGGCAGATACTGTAAAGGTCATCTTTTTCTGTGGCCTACGGTTAACAAGGGTGTCATGTGGCCAGTACAATGACCAACTGCCTTTACTTTTCCCCAACTTATGTCAGAGACCTTTTAGAGCTGGGTGGATTCAGAGGTGCCTGAAGATCCCGAAATTAAAACTCCCAGGATTTGGTCCGCGGTTCGGAAGCCAAGCACTTTACCACTCAGCCACTGCACGTCCTGGATGCATTTATACAGATTGCATATCTAGTATAGTGAATCTGCCTTTTGGATGTTATTGTCTAATAACTTCTGCAACTTTGCCTGTTTGAGATAATTGTTTTGGTCTTCAAAGCATTGTGTTTGCATGTTTTGATCAAGTTCTTTTACTTTGTATCATTATTTGGATGTTTATTCAGTCGACTCTATGACTGTTTACCACTGAGTACATTTTGGATGTTCAAAGTCAAAATTGACATTTTCTTTCAAATGTTTTTGTTTATGATTCTATTTTTGGTGGTTAGCTTTGGTTGTTGCCTTTGTTTTTGTTTTTTAATTCTGTAAATAAAACAAGTCTTTTTTTTTTTTTTGTCAGTTTAAATTTAAATCCTTTTTTTTTAATTGTCTATTTAAGTGATGACCTAGTTTGTTTGTTTTGCTTAGTTTTTTTCATTAAGGTACAGTCTTTCTTTCATTAATTCTGTCAAGTATTGCTGTATTTTGTCAAATTTACATTTTCATGTAATTAGATAATTTATTCTTAATGGATTAAGTCATTTTTATTCATTATCAGCAACAACTTACATTCTAACTAAGAAAAAAGAGTACATGTACCTAAAGCATGTCCACAACTGTGAAACTTTAGATTTCTAGACACCTGTAATTTCTTAATCCTTGCTCAAATTATCTAGATTTCTGCAGCAGTATCTCTGTCCTATTATTGTAGTGATATAACAATAGAGGTCAAAGTTTATATTTAATTTTGTGGACAGCTGAGTTTCTCTCTCTTTTTTTTTTTTACGCAAAACTTATTCATTACATCTGTGGTTTTAATGAAAAAATATCTTTAATTACCCAGTTATTCCTGTAACCCCAGGGTAGCATAGGGCTGAAACCATACCTCTCCATATTAGTCTACGCAATCTTAAATGGTGATACATATAGGTGTTAAACATTTAGTGATAACAGCACATTTATTAATACTGGTTCTTTAGCACATAGAAGTAATTACATACATGTACTCTTATTTTACATGTATTTTAGTAACACCTTAAGCTGGATCTTTCAGCAGAACTTGTACACTGTATTCAAATGTTATGTTGTTATTTTGGAGCATATCTAATTGTCTCACTTTTAAAATGGTAAAGCCTTTTTCATTTGGCAGTTTTAAAAATACTGTAGACATTTTGTTTTGTTGCTTTCTGATTTAAATTTGATTGGATTTACACAATTGACATTCCTTTTTAATCTTTGTGAATAAACGTGGGGAAATTGATATGTTTTATTTTTTTTAATGTTTATTTGACAATTTCAATAGACATAGAACCCCGGCAGAGAATGGCTTTGTCTGCATCAGATGAGGAAAAATATGCAGGTTGAAACTGGGTTTGCATAGTCATGTGAAACACTGCACTCATTCTTAATCTTTGGAATGGAAGGCATTGCCCTTATTGTTAATAATATTATTATTTTACAATTACATTTTGAAAAGGAGTGCTATTCAACAGCACGTTTCAAAGGTATTAAATGTAGCCACACCCACGCACCGAAATATTTGTACTCATAATCAGATTTTTTGTTTTTATTTTACTAGCTGTGTAACTTTTAGTGGCTTCTCTCCTTTACCTAAAGAAATAGCAAACGCAGATTTTATTACACTTTTTCTTAAATTATTATTTAATATCTCCTATCTTTGTGTTGCTAAATGAATAGTGAATAAAAGCTTGTTAAACTGCGCCTAGAGATTGGAGGATCGATGGGAATATTTACCAATAGACAATAACATGAGTCGTTGGTAAAGCTAGATACAATGTTGCTCACATTTCAAGTAGAGGAATGAATCCGATTTCCGGTGAGTAAAAATAGAAATAAAATTAAGTAGGCCTACTAGATCCACGGGTTTCTAATAAAATTGGTTCAGGTCAATTTCATTTCGTTTTTGTACATTTTTTTCATGTGGCCCGCGACACGAGTGTCGGAAATTAAAATGGTCCGCATGTCGAATTAGGTTGGGCATCACTGGCTTAGGCGATACACGTAGAGCTATCTAATCTAGAACCATTGGCCTGCAGTATTGACTTCATATATACATCTATTAGATAACGAAAGTCTTCTGATGAGGTAGGCCCAACTTGGCTTTCCCATGTCCGCTTTCGTTAGTAGGCCTAAGCTAGGTCATGTGGAATCTTATACCCTGCATGATTATTAGGCCTTTATTTCGAATAACAGCTTTTAATTTTTAAAGGATCAAAGCACATATCTAGCCAAATTTTGGTGCTGATTTATCGATCCAATAACTTCAATTTACTTTTTCTAATAGTTTCATTTCGTTAGAGCCCCCTCCCCCCGTTAACTGTTTTGAGCATGGCAGATCCTGTGCATTATGTTATTCTCGGTTATTCTGAACTGTACATGCTCTGTCGGAGCCCGGCTGTCAATAGGCGGTCCTTCAAAAGTGGGGTGGCGCCGTAATACGAAACAAAACTTTTGTTTACCAACACACGCCCTAGCGACCATGCATGCGCGCGTCTAACCGTGTCCTGTTACTGTGATACTTAGAGTCATAAATAGAGCCTAGATATCGATAGACATTTATAGACTCTTGTAGTTAGGCATAGATCTATGTAGTAAAGGGAGGGGTGGCTGATATTATCTTATTCAACAGTGGAACTAGGCTCTGTGTATATCAGTGTTTCTTAACCTGTGCTACGCGCACCCCTTGGTTGGGTAGAGGAATGCGAAAGATTTTCTTTTCAAAGAATACTGATTCCGCAGTATTTGCGTTGTCAGCACAGATCCGTATTTAAATTTTGGTCAAGTAGAACTGATATTGTTACTATTGTAAAACAAAAAAATATTACCGATACTAAAGTGATGTCTTCGTCTTCCAATTGCGTAGAGGAATGCGAAAGATTTTCTTTTCAAAGAATACTGATTCCGCAGTATTTGCGTTGTCAGCACAGATCCGTATTTAAATTTTGGTCAAGTAGAACTGATATTGTTACTATTGTAAAAAAAAAATATATTACCGATACTAAAGTGATGTCTTCATCCTCCAAGCGAAAGACGTCTGAAACAAATACGCTTGAAAATAATTTTTAATACGCCTACGCCAATGCGATTCTATCGTCTTAGTCATGTCAGAATTGTCGAAAATTTGGATTGTCTTCCACCGCCCCATCTTTATTTGTATTTATTTGAACTGCTCCGTTTTTACTATCATAAAGTGTGCGCTGGCGCTTTTGGAGTCGCACGTAGAATGCAATTCTATAGTTCATAATGCAACAAATAAAAAACAAAATGGGGGGGGGGGGAGAGCATAGAAAAAGTCTACTTTGAAAACAAAATAGGGTTGAGAATCAGTATTCTATTACAAAATTTAAATTCTTTCCTTCACAAATCGTTATCTGCGAATGTATAGATTAGCGATTAATTCCCGTATAACTACCTGTTTCCCCAATACAATAGTAATTGACAAGATAATAGCCTAATCAATAAACCAGGATGGACTAAAAGGGATTCTCTTGTCCCTATTTTATTTGACAACCCAAACTAAAGATATCATTATCAAATTCATGAAATGTAAACACTCAATGTAAACAAAAATGTGGAGGCGCGGTGGCTGAGTGGTGAAGCTTTAGGCTTCCGAACCGAGGATACCGGGTTCGAGTCCTGGTGAAGACTGGGGTTTTTTATATTTCGGGATCCTTACAGGTAAAAGTAAGGCCTTTACATCATCTGCTCTATAGATTGTAAGTTCTGAAAGGGGAACTTTCCTTTCACTTACAGTACAAAGCACTAAAAAATGCGCACATAATAACAAATTGTTAAGAAGCTGAGGCACCAACCCCCTTCTAAGCATCCAGACAAGATCCGACTTACTGCTTGCATTGTTAAATAAAATTTAGCTCAGTTGTGGACCAGTGGGGGGAGGGGGTATCTGAGAGAAGGTTTTCCGTGCTGCTATACACATTACCAAACAGAAATATGATATATGTGCTCACCCAAACCAGGCCATCTCAAATTTGTTTTTAAAAGCAAGGAATAAGTTTTGACACGAGAAACCTCGACGAATATATTTTTTTCGACTCCATACAGAGCACGACGAAATAAGACAACCCATGTTCCGGTAGATTATGACATTAGGAAGCTGGAACAGACACAAAATATATCAATGATATTCATAACAAATGAATATTCATATTTGACTAGAGTAACACCTTTAGTAAAATCACTAAATTTAGAAAGCCTTCAGGAGAGAAGACTCAAAAGTAAAGTAAACATAAAACACTGATCCATAATTTAATAAAATACTCAGAAAGACACAAAGATAAAGACACATTTCTCGTTCCATATGCTAGGACAAAAATTTGTACAAATGCTCCTTCTTTCCTAGTGATATTAGAGCATGGAATGGGTTGCCTGAGCCAGCCAGGAAAACCAATGACTTGGCAGAATTTAAGTCATTGGTTAAAATGCATGACTAGATAGGCCTACAGGACGCGTAGGACGTAATCATCTTCTTTTTTAAAGTAACGTCTGTATTTTATAAGATAAGACGAAAACTGCTTGTAGCGAAACTTTCCCTTGTTGAGAGAATGACAACCACGTCTTCCAAAGACTTTATCAAGAGGTTCGAACAAGAACACCCCCTATACTAGACGACTGACTGTATGGAGATCTGTCAGATCTGGAAATAACTGCGCAGTTCATCTCAGATAAGTGACTAGTTATCTGAACCATTCAACACAACGATGAAGAAGAAGAAAGACGGAAGAAATCCTTCTTCTATTCCGACTCCCAAATAGTCTCAAAACATCTCAAGATTTTCAGAGACCAAGACACTACACTCCCTCCAAAGCATTTATTTTTTCATACAGATATTATTCTTGTGAATTTTGACACTTGGGTCATGTCATGCTCTGACACTTAGTACTGCATACTTTTGATAGCATTTTCCTACCAACTAATCGAATTCAGTTTAGTGTAGGCAAAGCCCCCCGATAAGATATCGATTTTTATATCTGTCACATTGAAAATAAAATCATTTTTTATTGAAGAGCTGAACAGAGCTATTGATACTTTTTTTTTTCCTTGGGACTAAAAAAAAATAATTGGTAAGTAACTTAAATATATCTGTAGTGCTACGCTTAAGACATTTAGAGCTTAGAAAGTGTGTTGCCATAATGCAATGATAATGAAGTAAATGGCGATATTACTTCAAACAGTTGCCACTTTTTTAGTTTAAAAAAAAACACTAAAATTCAGGGATGATTTTAGCTACCTATAAAATATTTCTAATCGGTTTTCCCAATCGAGGCAGTAGTACAAATATAAATGGCTGCCAAAAGATTTGAAACTAGGCAGAGAATCATCAGACAAAGTGGAAAGATAAAAGAACATCAAGAGAGAGAGAGAGAGAGAGAGTAATGGATGCAACGCTGGAAGGGGGAAGAAGCCTAGGGTTTCCTATCACTCAGAAACATATAATATTATTATAGAACGTCCAATCCCCTCACCAAGTAATGTCTAGACAATAATGTTGCTTAATGTTCAGCTGTAATAAAGCAAATAGAAAAAGTCATTCATTTATTTAGCAAAAACAGTAGCCCTAATATAGTAGCCTTGTAGCCTATGACTTTTTAAAAAACCTAATACCGAAATTTGTAACAATATATACGTGTCATATGTGTGCTGATTGGCAGTAACTAAAAACAGGTATTGCAGTAACTAAAATCATGTGTTGTAGTAACTAAAAACATGTGTCACAGTAACTAAAACATGTGTTGCAGTAACTAGGAACTACCCAGTAAAACAGACGCAACTTGTTATAGGTATTTTGTCTGTTAGTCAACAAGTTTGTACTGTCAATAGACCTGTCTATTACGCACACATTCTCTCGTAGATGTAGGTTATGTTAGACAATATTTGAAATCCCTTTCATCTTTTTGATCGATAAGTTTATAATCTGTCCATTTTGTTAGCCTAACTTATTCAAGCTTTATACTTTTGTATTACCCTTTTTAACTACTTTTATTTCCAATATAAAAAAAAAAAATAATTTCCATAGCGCAGTACAATCAGGCTGAAGCAGAGTTTGTGTTTACTGAGGTAGCATGGAAAACATTCTCCCAGGGAAAAAAAGGATATCTGGATGGATTTTACCGTAATTGGTTTTTAAAAGCATTTACATAGCGCAGTAAACAGGTCTTCATATAATTTTGCATTCGCTTCTTAAGCATGTGATTGACGCTTATGATAGAGTCTTAAATATGCTTTGTGTAGTGTTTTCATTTTGGAAGTCACTTTTAAAAAAAACGCAATGCGAAAAACAGATTTTATCAAACTAAATTGCATACGACTTTGGATCAATGAAAGTATCTTTTCTTATCTCTATGCAAGTTAAAAGAAAAAAAGGTAAAACAACTTCCCACCTAATATCTTGATTTAAAACTTAACTTGTGGGATAAATGGCTGGGGTACCTATCAAGGGGGCCCGAGCTCGACACCCGACTCTGGCAGAGTTTGTGTTTACTGAGGCAGCACGGAAAACATTCCCCCAGGGAAAAAAAAGAAATGGATATCTGGATGGATTTTACCGTAATTGTTTTTTTTATAAGCATTTACGCACACACAAATAAAAGGAACGACCTGAATTCGATCTCGTGCCTGCTCGAGCAGACGTGCTAACCACTCTGCTAGTGAGGTACTTATGGCTTGAGAAGATTTTTTTTATAGTTATATATTGTTTGTTTCCATTTAGAGCGGCGACCTGTAAAGGGGACTAATTCAGATTATACCACCACTTCAGTCAAGTACAATTACTTTCCCTTGTTCGAGATACCAAACAAAATAATGAATTACAAATAGTTAACTAACTAATTGTTGCTTTTTTTAAAAAATTGATTCTTGTGTTGTTAGGTAAAAGAAATAACTGCAAAATTTTTGCTTGATCCGAGATACCAGACAGACAGAGTGAGTTGATATAAGCTTTGTAAAAATATACATTACTTTGATTCTTATTGTTAATACAGTGTAGAAATAAAGGCAAGACTACAATACTAGATGAACACCAGCAACTAATTAACTTAAAACAAATTGTTGATTTCTTAATAAAAAATAGTTCTCTTCGATCAATATAGACTTACTATCGATAAAAATCTCTTTTGATTAGTCATACAAAAATACAAGATAGACCTCTTAGTTTCAAAAGTTTTCTACGTGACCATAAAGAAATATTTAGCCCAAAGAATAGTTATTCCCCTTTATTGATAAAATGCTTGAAAACATCCCCACCCCCACAGATTTTCTCCGCTTTGCGATAAAGTGTTCGAGTATCGAGTAGATCTACGAGCGAGAAAGAGAGATCGAGAGTCTCTATTCACACAGTGATCTATCAATTTTCACCTGGATCTAATAGTTATAAGTGTGTTTTTTTTTTCTGTCAGGAGTAGCTCTTGGGATTTGGAATCACATGTAAGATATTATAATGTATTGCAATACCATCTGTGAAAAATAAAACATTTATAAGACTTCTAGCTGGTTCAGTAGCTTCAAATAGTTTAGGACAGCAGACGATAATTTAGTGTCTATAATAGTATAAAAGTGTGTAACTAAGGAAGCGTAAGGAACGATAATCGGTTTTTATGTACTTTTTTGTTTTCGCCCTTGTTTATTCATCATATGATGGAAATAAAATTTTGTTTCTCTTGAGCGAAAATCGACCCTGGCAGTGCCAGAGAATGAATACGCGTTCGTTTCTTATATAATAATCTTTATTATCTTAGAGAAAATTTGTTTTACATTGTTGTATGTGAAAAGCAATACACTATAGCCTATACACGTTTCAATGTTTGTAACTACAGGACGCTATCACAATCACTGTTGAATTGTAGCTCTCAATGCGTGGCTGTTGATCTTCGTATGAATTCTTCTTTATTACCGCTACTTAGTTGCCTTTTACTGGTTAAGAGAGCACCTGGCGGCATGCGGCCTCAGAACGAGACAGCTGGAGGTCACTCACAAAGGCCGCGGGATACACTTTTTGAGACCAAAAGAAAATCCGCTGCCGAAGACACACAGACGGCGAAAAGAAAATATTGTAATAACTTAAGTGAGGCAACTCAACGAGGACATTGACGTTTATTTACACGGAGACATGACAAACACAAAGGACATCTGCCTTGAGCACAGCATCTCCATATTGGCTCTAGACTTGGGCGGAAATCGTTAGTCCTAATGTCAACATCCGACTTGTTTAGTCACAGATAGTGCGCACTTTCTTTCTGTACTATCTTGGATGGCGGTGCGCATGGCAAAGTCATAACAATATTAATCGACCACCGGCGGACAATAGTTTTGCTTACCCGTGATGTGGCAAAATATGTAGGTCACAGATGGGGCTGCGTAGCCACGGGAAATAGTGCATTCCCTATTGATCTTCGGACTCGAAGACAAGCCTTATTATAATTATAAGTTGCCTTTTTCTTGTTAAATAGGTTTTAAGTCATGTAGTAAAATTCTAGTAATTATTGTCTAAAAAAAAGTACACAAATATTATGTAGGCCTACATTAAAAAAACAACAACATAGTTTATCAACACTGCAATTTCACTGCATATATAGTTTATATACCTGATACACCAACAAGCTAGCTATTTATAATTTATTTTTCTGCTTTGTATGAAAAATCTCCGATAATAACCTTTCCCTCTAAACTCTTAACTCTTTCTCTCCTAACGGACGATACCAACGTTGATTCCACCAGAATGTGGTAAATAATTACGGAGAGAAAGAGTTAAGAAGTACGGTAATTGAAGTGGGAGATACATTTTCGTTCATCTTAAATCATGGTCTCTGTACAATCATAGTATTCTGTTTGCCTTCAAGTGTACAAGGTTCCATTTGAACTTTTATATTTATATAATAGCAAGCTTATTGTCAATGATAAGACTAAAATATAAACAAAATATTGTAAAGAAACAAATTAAGTTCTGGTTAATTTAAGAAAAAAAATAGATCTACTTACATGAAAATCTGTTAGCTAAAACAAAATATGTGACAAGTTTGTACAGATTTAGATTAGTTAAAATTTGTAAATGCTATTGTTACGATTTTTCTGGAAAAATAAAATGTGAAGTAATTGTAGGCTGACGTAATGGATAAACAATAAGTAGCCTACAAATGTCTAGACTTAAACCTAGAAACCTAGATACATAGATTTTACGTACAGGGAGTCTTAAATTAATGTAACAATTGTCCCTCATTTTGCCTGCAAGAATACAATCTTATTACCGTTAAATTTATTCGGAGATGGGGTTAAAAAAAAACTAAGCAATTTAGATTTTCTTCTTTTTTTTTTCTCTGACAATTTTATGAAGAGGAGGCGCGATTTGTTTAGAAATTTATAACAATAATAATAATAAGGTTTGTCTTCGAGTCCCAAGATTTATGCAGTATTTCCCGTGGCTACGCTGCCCCAGCTGCGACCTACGTATTTTGCCACATTTAGCACAGGCATAACCATTGTAGAAATGTATAAAATGCTTAATACAACGATAGTCTGATAAAACGTTATTAAAGTTGGATACTTCGATTTAGACCTAACTTGCTGGCATTTATAAGATAACATTTCTTTCATGCCCATGTATTGATCTGACTCATGTTTCACTGGATAGTTCAGAAAACTAAACAGGTCACATTTGTCTCCCGCTCGATTGGCTTCCTTTTTTTTTTTTCCTTTTTAAGTTTTCAAAATAGATCATTTGAAAGTTATTGTTCCTGTTAACATGTGTTTAGAAGTTATTATTTTTACAAAGCTTATATCAACTCATTCTGTCTGTCTGTCTGGTACAAATTTTGAACACGTTATTTCTTCCTTTCCCATTGTCGTATCAAGGTGAAAACGTTGAACAATTAATCTTTGTTCTTAACAAAACACGAATCAATACAAAAAAATTAACCAATTAATATATTAAATAGTGGTAATTAATTTTGAAAGATATGACTGTAAATGCGGACTTATTCCCCCTAGATAAGCCTGTTGTAAAAAAAAAAGTATTTTGCTTGTTTTATATATGATCTTATTAATGTTAAACTGCCCATTGTTAATTAGTAAAGTAAATTGTTAATTAGTGAATTATCTTACAATAAGATTGAAAATATTTATCTAATACGTTTGGTATTGTTTAGCTTTAGAGAACCGCTGTACCGTATTGCTTCAATCTCTTCAACTTTATCTTTTGCAACGCTCTTACCAGAGTAGTGCCGCTTGAATGGTACCACTTGACAGGCACAACAATGGTCTCTCAGCTTAGAAGAGTTGGTACATAGTATACAAGTCTAATGTTTGTCTAGTATAGATCTAGAACTGACCGAAAACACTGTCAACTGATAATGAAGTCATACACATAAGACTTAATCAAAATATATTGACATTTTTGTTTCTAGATCAAAATCAATTGTCAAAGAATTAAAATAACTGTTTTGATGTTATTTATACAATTTAACAAAAAAATTCCGATAAAAAAAAAATAAAAAAATTACTGTATATCTAAACAACTCCAGTAAGTTATAAAATAGGATAGATCAAGATTGATCATAGCTTTTTTTTTTAAATGATAGATTCTCATTTGAATAATGGCGATTTTCATGGATGTAGTCATTGGTGTATCCGGCGTATAGAAGTATTTACAGGCTATGTATTTCACATAGTCTAAAATAAATTGTATGCACATTTGAACATTATCTATTTTCTAAGCTCCAAGGCTTGCGGCACATTTCTGTTTGGTTGGCTACTGTGTTCTGTCCATAGAGCGTCATTGACATTGTTTATTGTTTCAATTTTCATGTTCTTGCGTTTTATTAAGTTTTCATTATAGGCCAACCCCCCTTCCCCCATCTGCCTATATTGCTTTCTCTTCTTTTTCTCTTTTACTCTTATTACTTAAAGAGTCTAAACCGGGTGTTAAAAAATCAAATGTAAACAAAGATCCGATTATAATGAATAACAAGTGAGTAAATCAGTTCATAGGGCGACTTCTGTAGTTACAGAAACAATGTCACGTGGGTCTCAAGGATTTTTTTTAATTTATTTTAAGAATGGAATAAACCTCAAACCAACGAAGAAGCAGTCTATCATAAAATATGAATAGAACCGATTTTTATTAGCGGACCCCTAAAGGGGAAAAGACGCTATTAGTTTTGTGCGAAATGTCTGTCCGTCTGTCCGTCCGTCCCGTTTAGATCTCGTAAACTAGAAGAGATATTGAAAATCCGACTTCAAAATATTTTAGACCATTCAAAGTTCTGATGCAACGGCTACTTTTTTTTTTCCTGAAAGCGAAAATTCTAATTTTTAAAATCAATTATGCAAGCAGGTTTTTTTTTATAAGAAAAAGCTAATTAGTATGCATTATATGTTAGACCTAATTTAAGACGAATAGTAATCTTATGAACATCATTTATGTGACCATTATTTTCTATATAGCGAATTTTTTTTTTTTTTTTTTTTTTTTTTTTTTTAAGATTCGAATATGAGATTGAGCCTTTTCAAAACAAATAACTTATTTAGTTCAAACCGAGGGTCCCGGGTTCGAATCCTGGTGAAGAGTGGGATTTTCAACTTCTGAGTCTACCCAGCCCTAATGGGTACCTGACATTAGTTGGGAAAAGCAAAGGCGGTTGGTCGTTGTGCTGGCAACATGACACCCTCGTTAACCGTAGGCCACAAAAACAGATGAATTTTACATCATTTGCCCTATAGACCACAAACTAGTTAGGCCAGGTTCACATCTAACTTTACATTCACTTTCACGTATCCTTTGATCTGCCGGACGGTTGGGGCACTACACAAGATCTGTTAAAACCTTCTTTCTCCATTCTTATCTCTCATTTGTCTTTGATATAATTTCATTCGGATGTTCTTTCTGAAAATATTGAAGCCTACCTGGGTGGACCACTGGTCATGCGGTTTGCGCGCTGGACTGTCGTTTGGATTTATCGACGATCGAAGGTTCAAACACTGCCTGCTCCCATCCCCCGTCGTCCTGCGGGAGGTTTGGACTAGGAAGTAAACTATCTTCAACTCTGAAGGATTATCCGAATTACGTAAAACATTTTACTTCGGGGGCCGATTTTGAGTTTGTGTTTCCACAAACTGTCTTTTGTAACCTTGTTTTATTTTAATGTTGTCATTATTTTTCAGTCATTTTGCAGGAAACACTTTAGAGATCTAAAAATTATAATATTTGTCAACATTTTCAGTCGTTTATCTCCATTCTGCATATATAAAACAGTTGTTCAGCAGAGTGGTCATTCTGAAAGTTGCGATTGATAAAAAAATGAATTTTCTTTTTCTTTCTGCCCTTTTTTTGTATGCCTCTTTCCTTAGGCACATTTCTCTTTCTCTCTTTATGCCCCTAACTCTCTCTCTCTCTCTCTCTCTCTCCCACTCTCTCTCTCTCATCATACTGTTTATTCGTTGGTTTGAGGTTTATTCCATTCTTAAAATTAAAAAAAAACCTTTTGAGACCCACGTGACATTGACCCGACTAAATAGAGAAAATAGCGCCGACAAAATAGCGCGGAAAGAAATATTTGCAGTCATTTTGCAAGAAGTCCCACATCCAATCTTGAATCAAGTAGAAATTGTGCACACTTATGGTTTTTGTACCTGACCAAAATTATGTTTGTTGTCGAACAAGGGAAAGAAATCGTACTTGACAGATTTGATGGCATAAGTTGAATTAGTCCCCTAGAGGTGGTTTGAGCCCTGAGTTGAAATTCAAGTTGTACAACTTTTTTTTTTATGCATTATGTTTGTAATGTCACCACAGAGCCTTGCACCTACATCAGCGGTTCTCAACCTTTTAAGTTCGGCGACCCCTATTTACAATCCCCCACTCTGCCGCGACCCCCCCCCCAATAGAAGAGTAGACAATAACAATCCATATTTTCGATGGTCTAAGGCGACCCCTGGCAAATGGTCAATTGACCCCCAAGGGGGTCGCGACCCACAGGTTGAGAACCCCTGACCTACATGGCTACATGTTTTTTAACAGCGCTCTATAAATTAAATTATTATTGTTATAAACCTGGTGGTGGCACAGATGGGGGTAGTGGGGTGTGTGTAGTCAGCCGACGCAAATCGCCCCAGGCCAGCGCTAGACGAGCGGTCAACCGTGACGAGTTACGACGATCGGCCGAGACGAGTGTCAACAAGAGAGTTCGGGAAGGATCGCCGTCGTGAACAGAGCTCAGGGGCGTCACGAGAGTTGTAGTCATCTGACCACCTAGAAACGTCGAGCGGCGTTCTGTCCGGTTTGAGAAGGCCAGTAGGGACCCTATATAAGAGCGGAGGTGACGCAGTCAAGACGGTTGAGAGCCCGGTTCACTACAGTCCGGTCGACTACAGCACAGTTCAGCGGTGTGGTTCTGTACGGAGCATTACGACGGTTCAGTGCGGAGTACTATCAAGTACAGTTGAGACGAACGGCGTCTTGATCTTGGTCTGTGATCGAGTCCGACACAACGAGTCCTAGTGTGTGAAGTCAGTCCTGAACTGTTGAACCCAGTGCAAGCCCGGAACGAGACGGAGAGGCCAGTGCAAAAGACTTGATACGGCGGAACGGTGTTATCGGAGAGATATTTGTTATCGCAGAGCTATTTGTACTGTTCTACGTGCTGCCAATTGTACAGTATTGGCTGTTATTTATGGACATTAAAGTGTTACGTTACTTCGGAGCCCTGAGTTGTCAAGTTCTTTAAGTTGGTGGTGTAAGGTGCAGTTTGCAGAGAGCCTGGATAGTGAGATTCGTAACATTATTTATTATTATTATTATTAGTGGTATTAATCATGAAACAATGCGCTATGATCCTATCACTTGCCTGGACCAGTTGGGGAAAAAAAAGTGAGGGGAAGGGGGGTGAATGTTACCATGATCGCTTTTTAAATGCATAAAAAAATGCATTAAAAAAAAAGTTGTACAATTTCAACTCAGGGCTGAAACCTCCTCTAGGGGACTAAGTCAACTTACACCATCATCAGCTGACGTCCTACAGGAAGTTTGATCTTGTCAAACGTATAAAACTAAACAGTCTAGGGGGTGTGATTGATTTTTGTTTAGGTCAGTATTATTTCAATTATATAAGACGTAAGTTCACACGGATAGATGTTCTTGCAAACATGTAATAGACCAATAGAATTTTTAACGTTCTGATTACGAGGAGCATGTGTACTGTATGCATTACAATTAGGTCTACACATGCAGCTCATATTTTAGAACAAATGTTATCTTCAATGAGCAACTTTTGTACTTTTGTTTTTTGTTTTTGAAACGATGGAAGGGGGCTATTCACTGTAGTTACCAAAATACATGACTAACTTGGTTCATTATGTAAATGACTTATTTACCTCTGCGTATGTCTGTATCTTTCTATTTCTTCCATTCCATCCTTCTACCTCTTTATAACTGCGTGACCTTTGACTTTTCAATATTTTCTTCCCTTGGATGTTAAATGCATTGATTCACTAACATACTCGCAGACTATAAAACTAGATATTGAGATCGAGTGGGATCAGTGTACGACCAGATTTAGTTGCCTTCACATGTGTTCCAAGTTCTCTACTAAACGTTAAAGTTTACCTATAGGCCTAATGTGATCTAGCCTATAAAGTGTTGAACCGTAACGCTAAAAAATGAAAAAAAAAATGTGATTGCCAATAGGCCTAAGCGTCCCCCTCTCCAATCGCCCCCTTCCCTTTTATAGGGGGAATGTAAATACGCTTAAAAGAAAAACCTTCCTTCACTTTCTTATTATTGTAGTACTGTTAGCGATTATAGGTTGTTTTTTTTTCCCCGTCGGAATGGGAAGGGAGTGAAATCTTGTTTTGACAACCGCATCACAACGCCCTCGGTTGCTCGGTTGTAAACCCAAAGGGAATCAACTCTTCTTTTTTTTTTTTTATTTGCTGTCTTTATTTTGATCAGCCTTGGATCGGCTAACATAAACACTACGAAATAAAATGAAAAGGTCAAAGTGCATTTGTTCACTGTCATATTTAGTGTATGCTACGGTGTGACAATTTGAAGTCTTGTATGAAAAATAATGGATGAGTATGCGTCTTATAGTTTGTGACATGCGCCTTGAATAAGTTTATGTAGCAACATTAACAGAATGTGGCTATACCTCACTTTTGTTTAGTCTGTTCCATTACTTCAATTTCATTTAAAACTAAATTAACTTTTAAAGTATCATGTCTACATATTTACTATTTAGTAGTGGCTTAGTGGTGGAGTGCTTGACTTACGAACCGAGAAGTCTAGGGTTTGAATCTCGATGAAGATAGGACATTTGATGCTTTGAATTTCTTGGATGCTTCTGAGTCAACCCAACTAATAGAGCATGGAATGAGTTGCCTGAGCTAGCCAGGAAAACCGGTGACTTAGCAGAATGAAGTCATTGGTTAATAGGCATGACTATAAATGCATGACGCGTAGGACGTAACCATCTTCTTTTTTGAAGTAACGTCTGCATTATTTAAGATAAGATAAAGGGTACCGTACCAAATTGGTTTATTGTCTTAACCAAGAGCGGACTGGCTATATGGGCTAATGCCCGGTGGGCCGGTACCCAATTGGGCCGGTAGGGCTAGTGAAAGGGTCGCATGGATGCCAGTACATTGTTTTAAGATTTTATGATATTCTCTTTGAATGCAACACTTTGAGCGTCGTGATTTAAAAAGAAATCGTATACACTTAAAAAGTTTAAAGTCTAATATTAATCTAAAGAATTATCGTAACTACCATTCGTCCATATATAATGCTATTGTAGACGCATAGACATAAATAAATATAGACTGGCCGATTAAAGAGTTTTATGGAACGAAAATTTGTGACTTGCAATTTTGTGTACTTTATTATACAGCATTTATGAGCAGTATAAAAGTTAAGAATTCATATCTATTTCAGCCATAACCTATATAAGTATTACAATATGTTCACTAGTGTTTTGTTTAATCTCTAAGAATAAAAATCATGCAATTTTTCATAATTCGGAAATCCGAATACAATAGATATACATGTTTTCAAGTTACATGAAGTTACTTCCTTCGGCCAGTCTATATTTATTTATGTCTATGAGTAGACGTCAGTTCCTTATACATACTAAACGATAAACAAGAAACACAAGACCATTATTTCTTTTGGAGATCGACATTAGTGAGCATATATTCGGATGAGTGTATAAAGAGACCAGTAACGTTTTAAGTCCTATAGATGACATGTCCAGTCGTATACGAATTCTTATTGGTTTGGTGGAGTTGTCGCATGATCTCGAGTTGGCCCCGCTCATAAGTCCTTCATAAATCACAATTATTTTCTTGAACGGTGTAGAAATGTGTTAATTGACTGTGGAGTCCTATTTTGGAGAGACACTCCCATCCACAAATAGCGCAGGTTAAGGTGGCTTTTGCTTCGGTGGTAGAGGAGCTGGCCATTTTTCGGATTGTGCGTTTTTCTTCCTGAACTGAGACCCATGTACTTTCACTGTCCATAGCTTTCTTGGTCACTGTCTCTCTCCATCAGGTGCGGTCTAGAGCTATGTCTTCCCAATGGTCAGTATTGATGTTCACTGATTTGAGGTGCCGTTTTATTAAATCTATGTAACGAACATGTCCAAGCCAGCGCAAGCAGCGTTGTCTGAGGGCTGAAAAGATGCTGGAAATACCTTTTCGTGCAAGGATCTCAGTATTGTACACTTTTTCTTTCCAAGTGATTTTCAAGATCCTACGGAGACATTTCAAATGGAATGAGTTTAGTTTTCTCTCCTGCTTTGCGTACGTGATCCATGATTCACTGCCATACAACAGTGTACTCATAACGCATGCCTTGTAGACTTCCATTTTGGTCATCGTAGTTAGCTTCTGGTTTTCCCAAACTCTTGGCCTGAAATTGTGGATTTATCTTTCAGAAACAAATTTAATTCAAAGTACGTATAAATAACGAATATATCTTTACAATGATTGTAGTGTGGCACATGCGTAGAACATTGGCTTTTCATATCAGAGGTCAAGAGTTCGATTCGCTATTACGGATTTAATTTTACATAAAGTTTTTTTTATACTTATTTTTAATTAAAAAATAACTCTTACCTATTTTTACTATTTATTTATCCTCATCTCTCCCTAAAATGGTGTCTCTGGGGTACTGTTACGGTTAGCGTAAAATAAATTTCTTCACTCTTTGTAATTAGTAGAGGCTTTTTGTATGACGTTGACCATCTAGCATTTCTTTTATGACTTTTGTACCTTTATTAAAGATGATTTTGACAGCGAGTCTTGTCAAACAATATAACCGGATTAACTTTGAATTCATTGAATTGGAATGTAAAGTACATGTACATGTTAATGTATATTATTGTAATGGTAGCAGTGATTTTTCATAATAAGAGATTCATCATTCCAAATGTTATACTTTATACATTTAGTAATATTGCTTATTTGTTAGTTTCAAACTCATCCAATAAAGTATTCATATAACAAAATACTTTCAATACATTATTAAACTTTACACAATGTTTTTGAGGACAGATATAAATGGATGCCCATCATATGGCATGCAATTTGTGGGCCGCATTGTATAGAAATGCCCGGGCCGATTTCGACACCCGGTTCGCCTCTGGTCTTAACGAGTTTGGCCATAGACTCTTGGAACTCCAGGCCTAGGCCAGCGAGAGCTCCGTTACGCCACACTATTTGAACACGTCATAGACATATGGAACAACTGTTCTGTCTGAGAGAGATCCTTGGTTCGGAAGCTAAGCGCTGTAAGCCTCGGTTACCACGCCCCTTTTACGTTAAAGATGTATATGTGTATGTATATATAATATATATATGTATGTATGTATGTATGTATGTATGTATGTATGTATGTATGTATGTATGTATGTATGTATGTATGTATGTATATGTATGTATGTATGTATGTATATGTATGTATGTATGTATGTATGTATGTATGTATGTATGTATGTATGTATGTATGTATGTATGTATATGTATGAATGTATGTATGTATGTATGTATGTATGTATGTATTTATATGTATGTATGTATGTATGTATGAATGTATGTATGTATGTCTGTATGTATGTATGAATGTATGTATGTATGTATGTATGTATGTATGTATGTATGTATGTATGTATGTATGTATGTATGAATGTATGTATGTATGTATGTATGTATGTATGTATGTATGTATGTATGTATGTGTGTATGTATGTATGTATGTATGAATCATGGGCGTAGCCGGGGGGGGGCTTTGTGGTTAAGGAGGGGAGTCGGAATTTAATGACTGATTTTTTGCTTTGATTTTGTTTATTTTAGGTGAGTTTTTAATACTAAATCATCACTTGCCCCAGCACAACCAAAGGGGTTTTGAGTTTAAAACCCCCTACCAGGGGCCTTGAGTTTAAAACCCCCTACCAGGGGGGTTCGAGTTTAAAAACCACTACCGGGGGGATTCGAGTTTAAAAACCCCTACCAGGGGTTTTGAGTTTAAAACCCCCTACCAGGGGTTTCGAGTTTTAAACCCTCTATCTCTATAAAACAAAAAAAATGCAAACGAAAATCCTTTAAGTCCAAGAGCACAGTTAAGGAAGATTTTGATTTTAAAACACTCTGTAAAATTTACGAGAAACCCCCTCTTCAATATAAAAAAAAACTAACTTCGCACTCAAAATGTTATGAGCGTAGCTAAATTGGTTTTGACTCAGATTTAAGTTTAAACCCCACTTCAGCGGGGTTTGAAGGTAAAAAATACCTCTTTATTAATAAAAACAAAGCCAATTATACACTCAAAATGTTATGAGTGTAGTCAAAGGGGTTTTGAGTTTAAACTCCCCTCCAGTGGAGTTTGAAGCTAAAAAGTACCTCTTCAATATATATAAAAGCAAATTACTCACTCTAAAATCTTTAAGCGTAGTCAAAGGGGTTTTGAGTTTAAACCCCCCGCCAGGGGGGTTTGAGGATAAAATTACATCTTCAGTGTAAGAAAAAAAGCAAATTACGCACTCAAAATGCTATGAGCGTTGCCAAAAGGGGTTTTGAGTTTAAACCCCCATTCAGAGGGGTTTGATGCTAAAAATACCTCTTCAATATAAAAAAAAAGCAAATTACACACTAAAATTATTTGAGCGTAGCCAATCCAGTCGGGGTTTTTGAGTTTAAACCCCTCTTCTACAGATGACTTTTTTTTTTAAAGTTTAAAATTCCTCCAGATGGTTTTGAGTTTAAGATCCCCCTAAGAACATTTTGAGGTGGAAAACCCCCAACAGATGATTTTGACGATAAAACCTCTCTTTTCGATATAAAATCTAAAGCAAACTACAGTCACTTAATTCCAAGAGCGTATTCAAGAGAGGTTACACACTTTTAATGGCAGGACTCCATTAATAAACTGCAATGAATAGTCATCTGCCGAAATTGAAAAACACTAAATTTGGCTCAACAAAGATGGCTAAGACAGATTTTAGGAGTCAGTTATAGAGATCGGGTCTAAATCAAGGAAATCCTATGCCGAACTGGGAGTCGACCCCTTAGTAAGATTCTGAGAGAGCGACGCATGACGTTTGCGGGACAAGTTCTCCGACAAAATGAATTACGCATAAGAAGAGTTGCAATGATATCCTAGTACAACTTAACGCCACTCATTCATGGAGGTTCTCATGGCAGGTGGGAAGAGGCTTCAGACATTACCAATGACAGATTTTTATGGAAACAGCTTGACGTCAAATGCGCCGAACGGCGCGGGAGGGTCTAAGTCAGTAAGAATAGCACATTAGGTTTTTGAAATAAAACTTTTTAATAGCAGGAAAATGCAGTGTAGATACCTCACAATATGCATTTTGTTGGCTTTCCACTAACTCATGGAAGAACCTATTCTAGGGCACAATAAACGTCTTCCGAAAGAATGAAGGGTCAGAATGTAATAAAAATTATGTACACACACACATAAATACAAATAATTCTTTTTTTCGAGGGGGGAGGGGCGTTGTCTAATTGTATGTCTAATACGAGATCCCCTTGTAATGCATTGCTTGCTTTCAAGTCAGCGAAACATTTCGTTATTTGTGTCTGTGGAGGTGTAAACCTGTGCGTGGGTGTAAACCTGTGCGTAGGTGTAAACCTGTGCGTAGGTGTAAACCTGTGCGTAGGTATAAACATGTGCGTAGATGTAAACCTGTGCGTAGGTATAAACATGTGTGTAGGTGTCAACCTGTGCGTATGTGTAAACATGTGTGTATGTGTAAACATGTGTGTAGGTGTAAACCTGTGCGTATGTGTAAACATGTGTGTATGTGTAAACATGTGTGTAGGTGTAAACATGTGCGTATTTGTGCGTATTTGTGAACATGTGTGTAGGTGTAAACATGATTCCGAATGTCACATTTACGTAGCGTCACGTTGACAATGGGTATGCATCCATGAAAAAAAAATCCATTAAAAAAACCACAATGAATCTACTTAATAGTACCTATTTCAGGCCTTTTGACCTACAGGTCAGATGATGTAATGGTCATCTGCTTGTATGGCCGACAGTTAACGAGGGTTTCATGTGGCCAGTACAACAACCAACCATCTTTACTTTCCCCAGCAAATGACAGGTACCCATTTGCCCGGACTACGCTTGCCAGCGCCCATCGTGGCGTCCGGGGTGGAAACGGTCGTTAGAGAAGATGGCTAGACAAATAAGGTAGAAAAACAAGACTCCTGTTTGGGGATGCCTAAGATCATAGTTCATACCAATGGTTGGGGATAGCAAGAGAGCCTCAACAGCCCTGTCACAATCCACACACGTTCCTCAAGGTTCCGTTCCATGGCTATTGTGGTAAGCCTATATAAAGGAAAATGGAGAGGATTTTAATGTCTTCGCCAGATCATAATTGCTTTTTTTTATTTTCGAAAAACATTACAAGTCTCAAGAAACGTTTTCCATTTTCCTCATCGCCTGATCTCTATGTACCCAAAACAATACTTCCCTTGACTTAATTTGAACATAATTTGCTTATAGCTTTGTGTTTACATGCGATAATGTCTCATTACATACATGTAATACTAGTAACTAAATACATTCTAAATTGACTATTTCGTGCAAACTTAATCGCTATCATTGAGAGTGTCTGATTGTTCCGTTTGATTTCCTAAGCTTTCAAGGCAATCAACATCATCAATCTACAGCAATACGGCCTACTGGAGTCGCAGAGATGACAGTGGATGTTACCAGACTGAATTGGGGGGGGGGGGTGATATTGTTTTATGACGAGTAATTTTTTGATAGGCACGTGCAGAGATTTAAAGTAATGCATAAATCTGAATAAGTCGCGAAGCCCTCTCAAACCGCGTGGCCGTGGACAGTCTCCCATGTCGCCTAGTCTCGCCCACGCCTTGCGCCGCCTCTGCCTAAGAAAGTAAGTGCCCTTAGTTATTTCTTGTGTTGTTGTAGCCTATACGTAAATCCTGCACTGTTTTTCTCTCTCTCTCTCTCTCTCTCTCTCTCTCTCTCTTTCTCTCTCTCTATCACACACACGCATTTCATTGCTAAAAGTATGGCGTCGTGTAAACGTGTTTTATTAATTGACTAAGCTGGAGAGATTAATGAAACTCCGCGCATGAGCGCTAATCAAATCTCTAGGCAGACGAATAAAAATACCTTATTGAAATATTAACCATCAAAGTCTCGTAGTTTTGGATTGGGGGGGGGGGGGACGGGGAGCTAGCGAGGGGGAGACAGACATTGGTCAATTTTGTGAATGTTCGTGTCTTCAAATGACAGATCTAAATCTTTTCACACTTTTCATCGCATCTTGAAATGTAATTATGAAATCAGATTTAAAAAAAACAATAACGCGAGGAAGGAAGGAGAGCTGTAAATAGTGTTATGGTAACCTTCCTCTGTTCCCTGCATAAAAGTCTTTGCAAGTCCAGTAGAACTTGTGATATGGCCGTACAGTCTTAGATTGTTTTCTTTTTACAGTGGTCAGAAGGTCATCATGGGGTCTGATTGCCCGTGTGATCCTGTTTTGGATTTCCTCATTTGTAGTCTAATATTATCTTTGTACGTGATGCCTAGAATCCATCCCGATTCCTAGGCTTGTATGTTCCTCTCTAATTCTGCAGCTAGAGCAGTGTTTCTCAAACTTTTTTTGTCTGACGGCACAGTAAAAAAACTACTAAAATTTCGCGGCACACCACGAAGAGCAATAGTTGTTTTATAATAAAAAGGAAAAAAAGTATTTTACCTGTTTCGAATTATTACATTTAATTTGAAGGGTTTGCCTGTTGATTTTATTTAGAGCACATGCGATCTAATCGAGGCTCCAGAGTCGACAAACAAACTCGTATTTCATCGTCTATTGTAAGAAGTCTTTCTCTTTTCTTACATTTGATTCAGTCAATGATGAAAATCCAAACTCACAAAACCATGAAGATGCAAATGGAAGAATTATTTTGATTGCTTATAAACTGATAGCAGGATATAACTTGTTGATTGAAATCCAAAACTTATCCAGGCTTTTCTCGGCAAAACTTAAGAACTGCATCGTTTTTTTAAATCAATGAGCTGCTCTGCTTCTTCAGTTGTAAGATTTGTAGCTTCATTGTTTCCAAATGGATAACTGACCCATCCATATTCATTACTTCCAACTGTTGGAAAGTAATGCTGCAATGCTGACTGCAAGTGTGTCAAAGTGTCCAGAATTTCGGGGGTGATTTCTTTATTTGAAGCACATTCATAGTAAGTAGGAAAGCAGTCGAAGACTCCTTTCGAGATCTTACTTTGCCACAAAGACAATTTTTCACCAAATGACTTCAGCTTTGAGGATGCAGTGATGGTGGTTTCCGATGGTCCTTGAAGACTTAAATTCAATGAATTTAATTTGTCAAATAAATCAGAGAGAAATGACACCTTAACCCACCAGATCTCGTCATAATAGAAAATCCAAAGTCTTTTTTTTTTCAGTCTCCAAGAATGAAATCAGCTCAGCCTTGAGTTGGACGACACCTTTAACACTTTTCCCCTGGAGAGCCAACGAACGTTGGTGTGATACAGGAGACATTTGTAGTCTGAATCCATTGCTTCACAAATCTCTGAGAAAAGTCGGGATGCAAGCGGTCGAGATTTGATGAAGTTTACAACTTCAATCACTTGATCCAAAGCAGACATCAAATCTTTCGGTAAAGATTTGAAGGCAAGAGCTTCTCTGTGAATCATGCAGTGAACAACTAATACATTTAGATTTTCTTGACGCACAAAAGTGACGAATCCCTTTCTATTTCCCTGCATGGAAGGACAGCCATCGGTGCAAACGCTGACACAGTTTTTCCACTGTAGTTTGAAGAGCAAAATGTTTTCGTTCACCACTTTAAAAATATCTTCGCCTTTGGTCGTAGTTGGTAAGTCTTTTCAAAATAAGAATTCGTTGACACATTTTTCATCCTTTATGAACCGAATAAAAGCTAGCAGCTGGGCTTTGCCGCTAACGTCAGTGGATTCATCAACTTGAAAAGACCACAGCAGAGACACTTCATCGTCAGTCACGTCGAAGTGTTCGCAGATTTGATCTTGTAAATCTGACGATAAGTCTTCAATTCTGCGCGAGATATTATCATTTGACAAAGGAACTTTTTTAACTTTTTCGGCGGCATCAGGTCCAAGGATAGTTTCAACAACTATTGCTAAAGCTGATGCAATGATTGATTCAGCCTCTGTGTGTGCTTTCTTGCGCTTTTGTTAATAACTGAGCAACCTTATAACTTGCAATCAATCCATTTTCTGGCAGCTTTAGGTACTTTGTAAGTTTCTTAGCTTGTTTATTTTGTTGAGCCCTGATGTTTTCAACGTATTTATTTTTTCGGTTACGCTTTTATAGCTGGATATTTTGTTTCCAAGTGTCTCTTCAATTTGCTTGGAACAAGCGCCTCATTCCACAGAGTTGCATTGCAGATCAGACAGAATGGCAATGGAGCATCTTCAGGTCCCGAAGATATGAAACCATATCCGATGTAATCTTCTTTGTACCTTCGTTTGGTTCCTTGCTTTTCATTTAACACTTTCGCAGTTTCATTCTTGCTAACGTATTTCTCCATGGATAACAATGAAAAACGCTTAGTGATAACTTTTATTATTAGCATACACCTAAAAAAATTACATGAAACGCATCGCTTATTATTATCGTTACCAATTCAAGAACTGCTGTGCGTCTGCTAAGGCGGCCTACATTTGAGTCATTATAATAATATATGTATAGTTAAAAAACTCCATAACCTGAATAGCTAACAGCCCTTTCCGTCATAATGGAGCGATCCACTACTACTACTGGTCATTGCAAGTGGAGATGTCATCGCAACGTAAAATAAAAATTTAATAGTAGACAGACCTGTGTAACGCCTGCACGTGTGGCGTTCTGAAACCTCCCGCGGCACACCTGCAAATCTTCGGCGAGTGTGCCGCGGCACACAATTTGAGAAACACTGAGCTAGAGTCATTGATTCACAAACGTACAAGAAAGTCGCCATGACTTTGTGCCAAGTTACGGAAAGACAACATCTTGGAATGGACAGGCCTGTCAATGAAGGAGGCTAATCCTGGTATAAGACAGAGAGGAATGGAGATGGTCTACAGATCATGTGTGTTGCCTACAACGGCCCAAAGACTGGGATAGTTGAACAAGCTCCAGTTTCTGATTTGTTGTTTTAAAGCCGATCCGATTTAAAATCTGTTTTTAAAGACGCTTTGAATGTGATATCTGAACTTGCTTTGACATAGTTCACCCGTCAATAAGATGATCGCCCTTTCCCCCCTTTAATTTAACATTGTATATAACCTTGGTTGATTTTTTTTTATAAAACTGCTGTCGAGGTTCTGTTATTCTCTAATATACGTATGTGTATTTCAATGCTGATTACTAAATGTAACCAAGTCCTGAACAATAGCGTAACGACACATATGACGATTCAGAATGCCAATGTACGTATATATAACTTGTTTATACATATGATATATACTTTTGCGCAAGTTATCTATGATACTGTTCTGACATATGAGATATCCAGTATCAATTAAAATATAACTGCTCATAACTAACATAAAACTGAATAATAACTGTACAGAAATAATAGAGTCTATATTTCAACTCTATAACCAAAATCCAACTGTACTGGACTAGGAACAAAAACCACACTGTTTTATTATGAGTTACATTCCATTCCAAAAAAACCTCTCACAAAGTAAAACAATCCAAAACAAAAAAAGATCTTGAAGTCAACAACCTGAATTGCCCCCCTTCTCCTCTTAATTAAACAGGAGACCCAGGCTGACCAGAACTTAGTAACCAGGCTGACCAGAACTTAGTCCAGACAACTGCATGTCTTGAATCCTTGGTCAAGTGACATAAAATAGTGCCGTCTTATCAAGTTTTCCCCTCACAAAGGAACACATAAATTGATTTCACACAGTAACGTGGATTATAGCTTTTCGTTTCACTACAAATAAAGTTCAATATTTTGGGGGACGTAAGTCAGAGGTTAAGAACCAATTTAGTTTTATTTTTGCTGCCATGGTTAAATTGATATTATTTATTTATGTAAAAGTATTTTTAATGTATCGCTGAAATTAGAATTATTTTCAGTCTGCTCAATAAATTAGTGTTATAGCTATTAGATAGTTCATGGGTGCATTTTATGTAAAACACGGTACCGTAAATAAAAACATGGCTTCCCAGCGTCCCACAAGTAAACATTTTACAGAAACGTCTTCCAGCGTCCTTGACCTTTATAATCAACGTAGTGGGTGATATTGGCAAATTGAAAAAAATTAGTGGTTAAAAATTTTTCTCCGTTGTTTTGTATTCTGATGAAAAAAAAACCCACAACAACATCATTAACAGCAACAAAACTTTCAAAGTAAACTCGTGGCACTGACTATGTTTCATCCCTTATCATGTGTTAATCTTATCAGACGTCAGACATGTACACTACGTTTTATTTCTTATCATGTGTTAATCTTATCAGACGTCATACACTACGTTTTATTTCTTATCATGTGTTAATCTTATAAGACGTCAGACATGTACACTACGTTTAATTTCTTATCATGTGTTAATCTTATCAGACGTCATACACTACGTTTTATCTTATCATGTCTTAATCTTATCTAGTGCCAGCTCCCCCGCCCCCCCCCCCCACCCTAGCTACGCCACTGTTCCCTTCTAAATGTCTGCCTCTGGCGAGTTGACATTCTCCATGTCTTGTCTCTAGAGTCTGTCTATCAGTGTTGCATAAAATTACGCAGCCACTAGACTTAATTACGAAGTTTTACACCCAGGGCTACAATTAAAGGCTCGTCGCGGCAGTCCGTTGAGATTGATGGAAATATCACGTTGACAACTGCATGCGTCCTTAATGTCTCCGCACTTTTAGAGTTATTGTGCACGCCATTCCGATCAAACAACGGCGTGGGGTCACTTTGGCGTCCCAAGTTTCTTCTTTAGTCGGAAGGGAATTTTTTTTTTCTCTTCTCTTTCTCATTTAAGCTTTCTGTCTTTATTTACAGGTCTTTCAAATCAATGTACTTGAGCAACCCGTTCCACGGTCTGTTGATTTATTTCCAATGGGAAAAAGGTCTTCATTTGTGCAAAGACATTAAGAATAGTGTATCGATTTACTGAACCTGTTCATTGAAGGCGTGTTGGTTCACACTGAAAGCCAATCGCTCGCCTGCACAGTCGTGACATATAGAGAGGCAATGCTATACAAATTCTCACTATGCTGTCAAACGTAGTATAGATTATCATTAAGGACAACTTCACGCTAGAATATTTATTTTTAAAGAAAAATGTTTTCCATTCATGTAGGTAAATTACTTTGAAAGGTAAATCGTTATTTCACCTTTATCTTCACCTATCCTTTAGTCTGTTGAGCCGTTGTGGCACCACGCATGATCTGTCGACTGTCTTTCTCCATTCTTCTCTTTCAATGACAGGCCGGTCAATTTTTTATGTTGTCATCCCATCGATTTATGTGCCTGAATCTTCTTCTTTTCCTGGCGCTATTTCCTCAAGGAAGGTCTTTGCGACCTTGTTATATGGCCATAAAGTTTCAGCTAGCGTTTTTGTTTTTGACAGTGGTAAGCACTGAGCAGGTTATCGTGGGGCCCAATTGCTGTTGTGATCCTGTTTCTAATCTCTTCGTTTTTGATGGCGTCTTTGTAGGTGATACCTATGATCTTTCTGTAGCATCTTAATTCCATTGTTAGGGTCCTCCTCTCTAGTTCTGCAGCTAGCGTCCAAGATTCGCAAGCATACAACAACAAACACCAAGGAGTGCACCGCAATCTGATTATAGTGTCGAGGGCTGTGCGTTTTTCTTTCCATATAGCTTTAAATTTTGCAAACCCTAAAGTGGACTATGCAATTCTGTCCAGTAGTTTATGTTTGGCTCCGCATCTGAAAAGGTAGCTTCTAGGTACGCCTATTTAAAACTAGTGACACTTTCCAGCTTTTCGACTGCAATACTGATCTCTCTTTTAAAAGCCCTTTTGGCTATTTTCTATAGTTTGTGTTTTTTTCGGCCATGATTTGCATACCATATTCTGCGTATCATTAAGTAAGCTAGTTCGTCTTCTGTCCCTGCCAGACTGTCTAAAAGTTTGCATTTCATGTTACTACGCGTCTATACGCAGTCCCAGCTGCGACCTACATAATTTGCCACACCCAGCTCTGCCAGACCATCTATGTCGTCCGTAAGGCTCAAGTTAGTACTTCATCTTCCTCCAATGCTTACAGTACCTGCGTAACCTTCAGGAATATATTCCATTATCTTTTCAAGGAAGATATTGAAAACAGTTGGTGAAAAGGGCAGCCTTGTCTCACCCCTGGCCTGCTTGTAGAGCTTTTGATTACTTTTATGTTGTTTTTTTTTGGGGGGGGAGGGGGGCTTGTGCCTCTTTTTTGAGGCTTACGCTTCGTTTTTTTTGGGGGGCCGGGCGGAGGCGTCAAGCCTCTTTTTGATTATTCCAGTCTCATACCGTTTTGTTATGTGGACACCTACTTATTAATTGTTTTCAATTAATATTGGGGAGGTTTTAATTTTTAAAATTTATATTGCACTTTTCCAGAGTGTTTAATGTCATACCATTCTGCAAGATTAGATTTAAAAAAAAAAATCAATAACGTCATTTACAACAGTTTAAAAGTGAGTTTAGGTTCTCTGCATAATCTCTTGGTCTCGAATGGGTTAACAACAGTTCTTGATTACTTCATTCTTTAACAAAGTTGCTAATCTGTTGCGAGGTAGCAATGTGTACATATATATATGTCATGGTCACAGCAACCCTAGCTTAGCCCCATTTTTTTTTCTACTTGATGAAAAGTTGTTACTTAATTTACTTTAGTTGATTATATCTAGATAACAGAATAACAACTTAGAAACATTTTTTTTAATGAAGCTAAGGCCCACAAACATACTTAAATTAAAAACCTGCAGGGAAATGTTTATTTTAAAATAGTGAATGTTTCAATGTTAACATTTGTGTTGGTTGAATGTTACGTCCCCTACATGCTATCTGTTGTGTTATCCCCCTTTTAGGTATTGTAGGCCATATGAAGAGTTATACCCATACATATAGGACATAGTAGGGGCAGAGCTGCCTCGTCCTCTTTTTTTTTTTTTTTTTTACTAAACAGAGCTTGATAGAGGAAGGCCACACTTTTTTTGAGAATAATATTTTTTTGATTCCTGTTTCGATGAGTTGAGTAAATATCTCTTCCTTTGAACACCACATCAATGAGACTGATAGGCCTATTCAGTTAGCTCTAGAATCTACGCTCTCTTCTCGTCTGTTCTTTTCTAATTCATGGATCTTGAAAGTTGAACATTCAGGATAGAAGACTTAAAAGTAAAGTAGCAATTATACATAAAACACTGAACCATAATCTTCAAATACAAAATTTAATAAAATACTCAGAAAGACACAAAGATAAAGGCAGATTGCTAGTCCCATATGCTAGGACAAATTTGTACAAGTGCTCCTTCTTCCCTAGTGCTATTAGAGCATGGAATGAGTTGCCTGAGCTAGCCAGGAAAACCAGTGACTTGGCAGAATTTAAGCCATTGGTTAATATGCATGACTAAATGCATGACGCGTGGGACGTAATCATCTTCTTTTTTGAAGTAACGTCAGTATTATATAAGATAAGAGTCCCCCTGCATTGTCTGCACTTTCTCTTGCGATAAAAAGAAAACTTTTGACTAGATCTATATGTATTTTCTTCGGGAATAAGATTTAAGAAAGACTTGTGGATACTTTTACTTCAACGGTCAAGAGAGTTAACTTTCAACAAATGTAACGTTCAGTCCCCTCCCCACTTTATGGACATATTACACTTACACTTTTGGTGTTGCCAATTAATCTTGCATTTTTTAAAAATTACTTCTGTTGTTTTCAAAGATCGCCTGGCGTGTTAAGCCTCGCATCAATGTTTATAAAATGTCTGGCGCTTGCTTTTTTTTTTTTTGTAGGTCCATGGCAACGAGCGATATCTTATCATATAAATTACAGACGTTTCCTCAAAGGAGAAAATAATTACGCCCATGTGTACATCTTATTTTGCAATATGGAAAAGAATACTTGAAGTTCTAAATTTAAAATTATGTATTGATCTAGATCATGTCTAGATGTAACGAAATAAAACTATATTACGCTAATTATTTATTTTTTAGGTTTAAATAAAGTCAATTGACAAAAGACAAGACAAGATGGCTGCACATCAAGGTGTAAGCCGGATGTTACCAGAGCGAGAACATGAAAGTCATCTCTTTGCTCACCGGGAAAAGGTCAGTGTCTTTTATCTTGCTTCCCTCCCATTATGACATGCTTTGGGAATGCGGTACGAATATTCACATGTGATTAGAGCAGCGGTTCTCAACCTTTAAAGCTCAGCAGCCCCTTTTTACAGGTTTATGACATGCAAATAGTGGTCCAAGAGTGGATCTCATTTGAGAAGGTCGTGATTTTAATTTCGAATTCTGATGAATGAAATTAACAATTTTCTCATACAAATATAAATTATCTATAACTTATTATAGGTAATCCTACAAATTTGAACCCTATTACTCCAAAGAAAAATTATTGTAAATGCTAATACCTCATTTAAATAGATTATTTTAGTGTACAGGTAACTAAGAGCCTATTTAGCATGGCCGAATCTAAATATTATAAATATAAAATGTAGACAGTAGTCTTAATTTTTTCAAATTTGGTTTTTTTTTCTTGTTGAAGTTCTATTGCCAAATGTGCCTTTCATGTAACAAAGTATATGTAATGACACTATGAAACCAGCCAAGCTGGAGAATCGTGTGAGACGATGCCACCCTGATAAAATGTATTAAGATTTGAAATACTTTTAAATAGTCAATCACGACAATAAAAAAGTCGAGAAAAGACATACAATGGACAAAATCTTTTTCACATTAAAAAAAAACCCAGAATATTATGGTCTGCAAGTATCTAAAAAATATCTTTTACATGTTGCGAAATTCGGAATAATATCACAATAAGTGAAAAAAAAATGATTTTCACAGCAGCTGAAGAAGTTTTAAAAACTATTTTGTAAACAAACCTGCATCTGATATTAGTGAAGAATTCATCTAAGCAACAAAACAGTTAAAAGGCCAATTGATGAAATGAGTTGTGGAATTATTTGCAAACAACTTATTTCTTAATGCAAGTGGACGAATCAACCGTAATGAAGCATTTTTTATTTTGTATGAAGAAATCCAAGAAAAACTTCTTTTTGTAGGCCTAAAAAGGGATAATTAACAATAAAGGCGTATCAATATTTAATATTTAAAGAGAAAGCAATTTAATATAGCCTAATGTATGCCTAATATATCAATAACAACAAATGCAGCAACTTTCATGATTGAGTCCTACTGTAGATAGTGTACCTGGAGTGTTAGTAATACCGTGAGTAATCCATATCGACAGCTAAAAATCTGAGTGGTGGATTGCATGAATATCTTCAATTTGTTAGCACTGCAGTTAACCGAAGCAACTTTGACACGTTCAATACACAATTTCTTGTTCAAATGTGTTCAGAAAATGACGATAACTTACATCAGTTGCTCTTTCACACTGAAGTTCGATGGTTGTCAAAAAGCTTAGGCCTATCTTTGACAAGAGTTCTTTTTGACACTGTATCGGTGTTCTTGGATGCTAAAGATCTTATTTGAAAAACAAAACTTTACCAATCGAGAGGAAATGCGGACATTGTCTATTTAACAAACTTTTAACAAAGCTTATATTAAGTATACTTAAATTGTATCATTTACTTTGGATCAGTCATGTAGGCCTAATAAAATTTGTAATAGATGTAGTCTTCACATTTCTAGTCTAGAAATCAATAAAAATACATTTGAAGTTCATGAATCAGCGAATAGCATTATAATGATTATTAGCTAAGCAGGGGGTGGGGTCTACCAAATATCGGAAAACATTGCAAGGGGTCTACGAGGCAAAAAAGTTTGGGAACCATAAGGCTAAGTCAAGACTAGCCTAGATATTAAGATATGGAAAATGTAAAATCGAAAGTAGTAACATAGCACTGATAGCAGTCTAAAAAAAACAACACGTGAAAAAATGAGTTGGCTCTTTGAAGCGCTCCTGAGTTTAGTTGAGTCCGTTCTTATACAAAACATTGTGACAACACAGTTATGAGGCAATGAAGGTTAAGGTATAGACTTTATTACTGATATACACACAAAGCCTTAAGCTAGCATTGCATGAATTTTTGAATTGGTAGTCCTGTTTTAGATTTCTGCGGTTATAAATATATTATAAGCCCTATAAATTTTTTGCCTGTAACTGTATGAGTGTATCAAAACTAAGCTCATTTTACTTGGACTAACTCCTATGATTGAAAGTCAGAGGAGTACCACATCACAGCTAAACCTTTTTTTTTTGGGGGGGGGGGTTAAATCTGATCGTAGTTTCTTTGTTAGGCCTAGGCCCATGACTCCATGAGGCATGTGATCCATATATAGACCTTAGTGTTGGATCCACAACTCACTGACAATTTCTTGAAATCTTATCTTACCCCATACCTTTTAACCTAATTTCTATTTCTTAATAATAAGGCTTGTCTTGGAGTCAAAAGATTAATGAGCCTATTATGAGAAGTGCAGTCCCAGCTGTGACCTACATATTTTGCCACCTCAGCACAAACATAATCATTGTCCACCGGTGGTCGATTTAGATACTCTTTTCGCAGTCTACGTCTGTCCTTGGCAGTGGATTTTCTTTTGGTCTCAAATGTGTCTAATCTATACTAATTATAGTATCCACCTTAGGCAGACCCTACTACCACTGCAGCCCAACATAACCAACACCCTGTATGGCAATGCTGAACAACTGAAGAAAACAGCATACTATTTTCCTTGGCACATTCTGCAAAAGAGCTTACAGCTCAGCAGCAAAAAGCTGGCTAGAAGAAGTAGAATAGTAATTATAGTCATGTTATCTCATCTATTTTCAATGTATTTGTAACTTCGCTTGACAGATGAAGAAAATGCCAGCACAAATTGACAACTCCACTCCACCACAGTATCTTCATTTGGAATTAAGGCTGAAACGACTTGAGGTTAGTCAAGGTCTAATTTTAATAAATAACTATTGATGTCTAATGCTTTTGAAACATGCTTTCTAGACAATGCAATTAAGACAACAGGCGCTTGGCTTCCGAACCTGGGGTCCTGGGTTCAAATCTTGTTGAAGACTGGGATTTTGAATTACAGGATTTTTAGGGCAGCCCTGAGTCCACCCAACTCTAATAGGTGCCTTACTTAAATTTAGTTGGGTAAAGTAAAGATGGTGGGTCATTGTGCTGGCCACATGAAACCCTCTTTGTTATCCATTAGCCTAAGAAACAGATTAACATTAACATCATCTGCCTTGTAGGTCGCAAGGGGAACTTTTCTTTTTTTTTTTTACAAACAGCAGTACAGACAAGTTCCAGGCCTTTACCAATAAATGCTTGTGATGTGTAAAAAGGTTAGATGACCAAATAAAATGTACAGTCTGTGGGAAACAACCCAGCAAACAACATCAGAGCAAGAAATCAAAAGACACAAATGCCATACAATGCAACAAGAAACAGAAAATATTGCAAAGCAGGTTTTGGGCTGGAACCCACTGGGGAAGAGAAAGGCTAGGAGACCAAAGCAAACATAGAGGAGATCAGTAGAAGAAACAAAGATGGCAGGATAGACATGGACAGAACTGACGGAAATAACCCCGAACAGAGTCCAGTGGTGATGTATCCTTTCAGCCTATGCTTCACTAGGAGTGACTAGAACTAGAAGGCTGTAACGATAAAAATAAAATGTTTTGCAGAAGTACAGTATTTAACTTCAGAATTAGAATTTCTTATAAGATGTATCTGCACATCACAACTTTTCAAAAAGACATTCTGAGGTACAGCGCCAGGTGTTAGAAAGGAAAAAGGAAAACAAAAGAGTAGATGATTGAAGGGCAATAAGAAGGGAACTGGCCTATATATTCTTTGTCAACACTTTTGTGAACAGCAGAAAACTGAAGTGGTATGAAGTTATGAAAAAGTCAAGATTGGTGACCTAATGGCTCTCTCTTTGGTGTTACGGAATAAAAGAATTTTGAAAAGAATATAAATATCAAGGTACAACCATATACAACAAGCCAAAATCTTTACACTAATATACATTAAAGACTTTTCAATCAAAGAAAGCAAGGAAAATTTAAAATTTACAACACAATAATTATTTTTTTTTATACAACAACCTTCAGTAGTCTGATTACCTTTGACATCACTTGCTGGTATGGTAATACTTCACTGGCACAGAGACATTGACTATATAGACCATTTAAAAAAGCATCCCATCATTTGAACATGGCTAACATCTTTGAAGAACTTTTTTTTAATGAAAGATGCCTTTCCAAAGTCACTTGAAATCACCCAGAAGTACATAGAAGCTTAATTAATTCTTATAAGTGTTGGTAGTGTGTGTGTGTGTGTTATGTTTCATGTGTGAATGTTGTTCAAGTTTACATCTATATTGTTATCATTATAGTAGTAATAATGAGGTGGATAATTGTAGTCAAACTGAATTTCCATTTGTTTGAACCAATAAAATTATCTTATCTTAAATGTACAGATGGAGGAACAAAGGAAAAGAGAAATTGACAGAGATAACAGAATTCTGCTCCAAAAAATGTCTGAGATTTTATCCAAGAATAATGAAAATGGGAATTCAAAGGATAAAAAGCGTAGCAAAAGGTAACAAACTAATGTCTTTATTTAACAGATGTACTTAAAAATAGTAAGTATTTGTTGAAGTATTGATTTATTAATAATTTTAATAATAATAATCTAATTATCCTTGAGGAAATTTATTTTACAATTAATTGTAAATTACACATAGCAATTTATTATAAAAGCAAATGAACTATACAATAGCACATATAATATATGTTCATACCATAGTTTCTTTTAAACATTACTTGTAACATTTTACATCAGAAATTTGGATTTTATTCAATGATTTAATTGTCAAGGAAACAAGAGTTTGGTAGGTAATACCGTAATACCTGTTCACCTTTGGCTACTGCAAATAACTAGTACCACCTTTATATGTATGACCATTATATGTTACTCATCAGATTTTGCTGGGATTATAAATGTTTAAAAACCTCTATATTATAACAAAATTCTTATAATCATAAGAATTCAAATAGTGACCCTTCAAAATTACAAAATAGCTTATTCTTAAATTCATTCAGATGTGTTGTGATGTTTGCTTAAATTCATTGAGATGTGTGTGATGTCTGCTTAAATTCATTCAGATGTGTTGTGATGTCTGCTTAAATTCATTCGGATGTGTTGTGATGTCTGCTTAAATTCATTCAGATGTGTTGTGATGTTTGCTTAATTCTTTCAGCTTAAATGATGAACAGCGTCAACATGAACGGGACAGACTGGAGGAAGAAAATGTTAAAGCTGCTAAAAGACTTGAGTCAACTAAGCCGATATACAACTCTAAAAAATGGGTAACTTTGAGCTTTTACTTCAGGCTCATTTAAATTTTAAATACTTATTTACATCAAAATTTTAATAATGTGTACATTTAAATATTATTTATGTTAAACATGGAACGCTACACTTAATAAACAACGCCAACACTATAACACCAGATTCATGAGTTACTTTATTTACACACTATGTTAACACACATGACACATAACATTCCCAACATTCAGTCCCTTAGTCAAGGGGAATCATTCAAGCTACTCATATAAACAATGTCAACATTCATTACAATTTCTCTTTTCTTTTTCTCAATCATTCTTACTTTCAACTTTAAAGGCAAAAATCCAGAATCAGAAAAGAATGGAAAATCAACCGAGAAATAGGATAGTACATATTATATTAACAAGTATTTTATACATGACAATAGTACAATGTAAAAGAGTTTGTGTAAAGCAAAATAACTCGAAAATCAAACAAATTTTTTTCCTTCATTTTTTTTTTTCTTCATTTTTTTTTTTTTTTTTTTTTCAAAAACAACATATGATGAATAACAGAATGAAATAGTAGGCATATTCACATGACTAGGAATAATGATATATTTCAACAACAAATACGGCAGGGCTTTTTATACAAAGGTATATTTACATTACTAGAAATAAAAATATGGTGAGTAAGGAAAAAAAAATGAAATAATAGTGCTGCTTACACAAACTCATCCGGGAGTCTTCCTTCTTGCAGTATGGTCAGAAGTAGAAGTCCTGATGCGCCCCGTTTGGTCGTCACATTAGCTAGTTGTGCTCTTCTTGGACACCAGCGAATTTCAATTCTATTAGTCCTGTGGGTCTCATTGATGTAAGCAATGTCAATACGCTGCCTTTTGTCTTCCACTAGCTTGGTGATCTGAAGCGCTTCAATGAAAACTGTGATAGGCAACGACTGTTTTCTCAATACCACAGAGTTCTTCTATTACAGTTCTGTAAAAGATGGCAGATTCTAGGCCTTATTGCAAGCCTAATGCCTCAGCAGCTATGGTAGATCTCACTACCCTTTTGATCTTCGAGGCTAGCCAAAAAAAAATGGGACAATAATGCCCATCTTAGTCTTTAATCCATACAATATGGGCACTTGTACTTCCTGTACCACCACTAAGATTACCCAAGGCGGCATCGCAGAACAATTGTATGGGTCTTAAGTCCTTTAGCTTTCCGATGACTTTTATTGCTCGCATTAGGTCTGTAACCAAAGCTTTGTTTAACTTTGTGCTGAGATCAACTAACTTAAAAGTCATATCAGGTCTGGGGCCTTGAACGACCCAATTTAACTGGCCAATGAGTTTTCTATACAAAGACTGTTCTGTATCATTCAACTGCAACTCCTTTAGCAAAAATCTTGCTGGGTCTAGCTTTGGGCGATCAAGTTTTTTTTCGATGTACGCTGTGTGGTCCAGCATGATCCCATCTGTGACTTGTCTGATGTCGAATCCGATGTAATAAAAATTTCGCTCTTCTGTCTTTCCTGACACAAATCGGTGACACACATAGTCTTCTCAAAAACGTTATTGCCAGCATGAAGAAAATCGTCGACATGGCAACAAATGATGCCACATACAACTCCATCAGTCGTTAATGTGAACAGTGCTGGATCAAGGCTTGACTGTTTGCAACCAAGTTCAATAAGCTCTTCTTTGACACTTAAATAAAACTGTCTTGCACCATCCTTGAGTCCATACTTCAGTTTCCAAATAACATTACTTGGAGTATTACTCTCTTTTGGAAGTATAATATGTACCTCTCTATCCAGGGGTTTTCCATGTAAAAATGCAGATTTGATGTCTGTTGTTTTAATCAGCCACTGTTTACTAGACACAATTGACAAAAAAATTCTCATGGAACCCTTAGCAACAGTTGGACTATCTTTTGGTATTAAGTCTTGCTCTTCAAATCCTCTTACAACTAGACATGCTTTTGGTGAACCATTTTTCATTGTTATAACCCAACGTGTAGAAATAGCATTTTGTCCACAGTCTTCAACCTCTTCATATGCTTCAAACTGTTTTAATTTCAATAACTCCAATAGTTTGGCTTCATCTATCTCTTTGCTTGATTCAACCATTGATAAACATACATTGTCGCTGTTACCTCCCCTTGAATACTTCCTCTCAATTCGTTTAAGGTCAACACTTTTTCTTTCTTTGTCCACATGATTGTCTATGTTATACCAATACTTATACTTTCCTGTGGCTTTGCCTGCTCTTTCGAGACTGGTCCGTTGTTCTGATTCGTCCATTCTGTATTCTATTTGTTCATTTGGTTTCAAACAAGTTACAGAATGAATGTCTGTCCTTGTGTTACTTTCATCTCTAATAAGTTCACGATCTCCATCAAATATTTCGCTTACACCACTCTTGATGACGTCATGAATCATTTTTGTGTTCTCCTCATTATCTTCTGTACTCTCTTCCTCATCCACGCTCGCTTTATAAAGCCTGTTAGGTGCCACTCTGACAAATACACCGCCATGTCTCACAAAAACAACTTTTCCATCTTGAAATACCACCTTTCCGGGTCCTAACCATCTCTCTTTGCCTTCACGCTTGTAAAAAACTTTGTCACCATTTTGAAACACCTGCTCTGACGCTCGAACTTTAGAACGCAGGGCTCGTATTCTTTCACTTGACTCTAATTGAATGTAAGCTTTACGTGCCTCGCGGAGAGCGGGCAGTTGCTTATAAAAAGCTTCACTTGTTGTGCTACTCTCTAAAGCCGGTAGTTTTGCGTGAAGAATGCTTGGTAAATTAGGGTTTCTACCAAACACAAGCTGATGGCTACTATAACCATTTCTCATTTGCAAAGAGTTTTTAGCAATATTTGCCCAGAATAGAGTTTCCAGATCTACGTCTGAAATTTCAGTCTCAAGTTTCATTAGCAAGTGCAGTATCCATTGACCTTTGTATTGTTTGAGATCCATTGCAACTTTTTTATTAAAGTCTCTGGCCATAGGAAAAGCCACTACAGATTGAGATGGTGTCTTAGCAATTACTTTGTACAGTTCACAGCTTCTTTCTATATCTGTTAATTCCTCTTCAAAACCCTCACCCCGAATGTTAGCATCTTGAAGTGAAGTCATAAATCTATCCCTTGGATGGTAAGCTAACTGCCTATGTAGTTTTCTAATAGTTACCTTGCGTTTTTCTGGGGATTCGTCGAATGCTTTTACTGTGTTGACCTTTTCAATTTGAATTGTTTCTGTCTTGTCAATGGGAATACAATAATGGCCAGATGATGTTAAGTTTAAGGCAACCTCTTTCCCAAATATAACAGCTGTATCATTTTCTAAATCCATTTTTACTCCTGCTGACTTCATAGCAGATCTGGAGAGTAATAATGGTATGTCTGTTTCTACAGCATCAGTCAGAAGTTTTACCTTCTTTCCAGCCACTGTGACAGGTAACTCATATTCACCTTTTGATTTTATTATTGTCCCACCACCAAACTTAAACATTCTGTGACCTTCTCTTAACTTCACTTTGTTGCGGTCCTCTTCATCTAAAGAGCTCAAAAATGCCTCCAACCATGTCATTCCACACACTGTACTACTGCATGCGCTGTCCAATACGGCACAGTTAAAAGCTTCGACCCCCAATTGGGAAGTTTCATCTTTGTGATTTCCTGTGAACAAACAGGCTTCTTCTTCCTGGTCTACAACATTGACCCTCTTAGACATGTTTTCCCAACTGTCAGGGCACTTGGACAAAAGATGTCTGTATGATCCACATGATTTACATGTTAAGACATTTCCGTCGGGACCAACTGGGTTTATGTTTTTCAAACTTCGTTGAGCTTTTGGGAATCCAAAACCTCGGGTGCCGCCCCTTCCTTGTCCTCCACCTCTCACTTGATGTCCGACTTTAGGCTTATAGTTACATTTTGTCTGATCTTCTCGTCTTCCAAAGCTACTGAAGTTCTCGCGTCTTTGGTATCCCGCTGCCCATAAAGCTTCTTCATTATCAGCCAAAAACTTTGGCTCAAGTTTGATACATGCCTCTTGGTCCTTCAGCTTACTTTCTTCTCCCTTAAACTTTTTCAAAGATGACTTAGCTTCCTCATACAAGGTCTCTCGTTTGGCGAAATTCATTCCAGTCAAAACAAGCATCTTTTCGTTTCGAGTTATTCTTGCATTCCTTAGTAACTTGAAGGCCAGAATCTCAGGTGGCAGTTTCATCTTTTTCTTCTCTATTCTACTATATTTTGTATCAAATTCTGCTATGAAATCCTGTATGGACTGGTTTTCCCCCTGTTTCAAATCTTCGAACTCGTCAAATTTGTGAATGCTATCTGCGAGGTCGTCTTTGGCCAAGTTCTTGTCAAGAAACTGCAAAAGTCTCTCAAAGCCTTCCCTACACTTGAGCTCTGATAGGTCTAATTGTTCGAAAACTTTGTCTCTTATCCCAGATGCACTGCTTTGTGGTAGTGAAAGGGCTATGGCTATAGCTCTTTTCTCTTCTTTCAGGTCAGTTATTTCATTCCATGCGAGTAACTCTTGTTTATACAATTCGTATGGCTTTTCTTTAATAAATGATGGAATCTCTATCCTAGTAGCCATTATTACTCCAAATTGGATCAATAAAGTAAATAATTTTACTTACAGCTCTGCTACCATTTGTTAAACATGGAACGCTACACTTAATAAACAACGCCAACACTATAACACCAGATTCATGAGTTACTTTATTTACACACTATGTTAACACACATGACACATAACATTCCCAACATTCAGTCCCTTAGTCAAGGGGAATCATTCAAGCTACTCATATAAACAATGTCAACAATTTACTTTTAAAAAATCTCTCAGTTTGTTATAAAAATATTTGAATGGCTCAGTGATGCTTTTAGGACAGAGCCCCTTTTTATTATTTCATCCTGCACATCGAACACTCACATAATATTTTGTCTGAAACCCCTTCCACATATACACACATGACTTTTAAAACTCCCATAATATAATATTATCTATGAATTATAGTATGTCACCCTAAACTCACAAAATAATATAATTATATTTACATTTCATTTTGTTTTTAAAAACATTTTACCCCCCAAAAAATATGTATTCATTCAATATCGCTTTATAAAAACATGGACGTTGTCCCAGTTTTGACTGGCAAAAAAAGATTGTTTTTAATATGTTCACAAAAGGAAGTTATGTGCCAGTGGGTGCTATTGAAAGTTACACACCAAAAGAATTTAAATAGTGGTTAAAAACAGAAGAAGGTATAATCTTGTACTTTTTTATTTGTCTGCTTTAAAAAAATATTGGGTTGAAATTACAAGTATAAATGTTTTTTTGGTAAATTTAACCACTGTGGTTTTGCTATGAAAATGGCTTAGCTATTCTATGTTTTCTATGGACATGGTAAGTAATAACAGGTTAAAGTTTTGTATTTTTTCATCCACCGCAAGTAGAAGAATTAGTGATAAGTCTGTGGTCAGGGCCACCTACCATTTGATGTAAAAACATCAACTACCTTTGTTATTAGGTAGCCTATCTAAAAAAAAAATTATTTTGTTAATTTCTTTTGAACTATTTTTTTTTATTAACTTAACTCAGAATATTCATAATCTAAACTCATGTGTGTGATGTATTTTTAGGAAGAAGATTACAAACAGAAGCAGAAGTTGATGGAGTCTTGGCAAAGAACAAAACAAAAGAAAGGACATGTAAGTAGGCGTTAGAACACCATGGGGCCTATAGAATAGATGGCCTCTTTTAATTATTGTAAACATCACTATTTATAAACTTTTGAGTTTTTAAAGCATGGAAGCTATATTGCCATTGTTCAATGTAATTATTCTGTATAAATCTTAAAATATATTTTACAAATGAATTTTACACTTTTTTGAAGGCCAGAAAAATTATGTATGTAAGTTCATATAAAAATATCTTTTTTTTGTGTGTTTATTTTTAGAAAATAAATGAAAAAATGTTTATAAAGTGTAAATACTGTATTTTTTTAAAATGTTGTTGAAACTATTAACCTTTGTAGATTTACTGTTTTGGTAGCTAGTGGTGAGGAGATTGCTAATGGCTAATGTCAGAATCATTTTATGTTTAACTTACAATGGTTTGTCACACCTTTATTCTCTCCTTCTCCAGCTATTTTCATTACATGTCTATACAATCTTAATAGTTTTTAAAATGTCCTTTTTCAATATAATTACTGAATTGTTTCTTTTGTTGTTTTTTTTTCAAAATTTTGTTTAAACAAATTACAACTAATAATCTCAATTTGATTATAATGTTAAAGGTTTGTGCACAATTTAATTTCATATCAGTATAAAAAAAGTGGTCTTTTTTTACTTGGTTCAATTAAACTTTATACCTCATTACACTTTGGTTTCTTTTTGTTTTTTGTTTTTTAAAATATATATTCAATGTGTGATTTTGATTTCTATGTCAAATATTGATCTAAATCAGTTTCTTAAATCTGATTCATATATACCAGTTGAGTTACTTAGAAGACCAGTGGGGGACACTCAAAATATATTATGGTAATGAGAGATGATGTTTCCAAGTAAGAAAAATTAGCTTTGTCTGAATGATGAAAAATGAAGTCATAAAAAGACACTATTGTTAAATAAAAAAATTTCTTTTAATAAATTTGTTAAAAGCTTGGCTATTCACTCATATCTATTTTGTCATTCAATGAGCTGAGGCCTTTGCAAGACATTTTTGTACTTTTTCATGTGGCTGGTGAAAAATCTTTTGAGGCAAGAATTTCTGGCTACAAACTCAATATGCTAACTAAGCTGGTGCCTTAGGAATATATGTTACTTTCTGTTTCTTTGTTATGTCCTGCCACTAATTGTCTGGTGTTTTACAGCAAGGCACTAAGAGACTCATTAAGAGCCACAGTATGCCAACAAATATAAATAAATAAATGTGGCTGCCTGATCATGCTGTATGCACCTTGGACTGTTGTTTGTTTGGTCCAGGTTGTCCGGGGTTCATACCCTCCCTGTCAACCTTCAGGAGGTTTTGACAAGGATGTACATTATCTTTATCTCTGAAGGAACATCCAAAACATGTAAAACATTATTATACATTTTGCGTTTGTAATCATGTTTTTATTTTTTTTTCTTAATTCTACCTTTAGAAACGTACCATCAAGTTATAATATTAATGATAATACTCATCAGAGTTTTATTAAGTATAGAAATACTTACAGCTATTAGGATCTCTGAAAATTAGAAAAAAAACAACTTTTCCTATGTATATTACAAATTTGTGTGTTTCAAAAATGGTTAAGAATGGCATTGGAGTAAAAAGAAAAGGGGATTGGGATGTCCTAATGTTCATTACAACAAATAAATTTTTCTGTTTTTAACAATTCATGTAAGATAACTGTGTTTAAATTTTAACTAAATAAATGTATATTATCTCCCTCTACTTAATAGAGATTTTTCTCATAACAGATTATGGGATGTTTAAAAGAAACATAATATTCATCATTTGTACATTAATTTTATAATAGATATATAATTATTTTTTTTCAGGGCAAAAATGAAGATCAGGAAAAGCTACCTCCTATCAATGGTGTAAGAAATATTCACTTTCAAAGTTATATATAATATATATATAGTAAAGCGAATGTCTTGGGTTTGATTCCAATACTTGCTATTTTTTTTCTCTCTTTTAATGACAGAATATAAATGTTTAGTTTAGTGTATTATTTGAACATGGCTAGTTGTTAAAACCTATACCAAACTTTCCTTTATTATGCATATTATTTTCTACATTTGATATATCTACTTTAAAATACTTAAGAATATTTGTTTACATCATATCTGATTGAATGTTTACAAAAATTAGTCCGTGATGTATAAAGAACCAAGAAACAGTTCATTAGTAAAGCTAAAAAGCTATTGTTTAAGTTATTTTTAGAAAAATCTTTTTAAGCAGGCACAACCTAAAGAAGAAAAAAAATCAAATTCAGGGGATGCTCCACCAAACACAGCTCGATCTCGCCAGTCTGATTCTCAACAAAATACTTCCCGTACTGAAAGGTCACAATCACCCAAATCTGCCAGGACTCCAAGAAAACAAAATAAAAATAACCCAGATGTAAGTCAATATATTCTTAATAAGCTTAAAAATCTAATCAACAAAAGTTCTTTGTTCTTCATTGGCTGCCTGGTCGTGCGGTTGGCATGCTTGACTGTCATTCAGATTTATTGATGATTCCGGGTTCAAACCCTGCTTGCTGCCATCCCCCTGATGAACTAGGAAGTAAATTATCTTTAAATCTAAAGGAATATCCAAAACATTTTACAAACATTTAACTTGGCCATACTCTCTGACTTTGTATTTATTGACTGTGATGAGGCAGTCTTGATATGGTTCAATGGACTTTCTGATTTCGTCACTTGTTATAGTCTCAGTTTGTGGGCTAATTACTGCATTGCCTCCAGCCTGCGCAGAGTATTTTTAAGGTGATAATTGGCTCGCGCAGACCAATACCACTCTTTAAACTAAGTGCAGTTCACAGCTGGAGGTCACTCACAAAGGCAGGGGGATACACATTTGAGACCAAAAGAAAATTTGCTTCCGAGGACAAGTGCAGACGTCAAAAAGAAAATATCTAAATTGACCACATGCGGACAATGGTTATGCTTGCCGTGGGTGTGTCAAAATATGTAGGTCACATCTGGGGTTGCGCAGCCACTGGAAATACTGCATTCCTTAGTAATCTTCAGACTCGAAGACAAGCCTTATTATTATTATTATTATAGTCTCAGTTAGGAGGTGGCTGCCTGGTTTGCGATCTGGACTGATGTCTTGATAGTCCTAGGTTTGAACTAAGCCTGAAGCCATCCCCTGCCATCATCCTGGAGGTTTGGGCTGGGATGTAATAATCTTCAACTCTGGATGGAGGAACATCTCAAACATGTAAAACAAAACAAGTGATGAGAGAGCACAGGGGGACTCATACATTTAAATTACGAGCCAAATATAATTGAAATCCTCATTTAACTTTTCCTTACAGAATTTATTAACCATTAAAGTACATATTTACAAAAATCCTTTTCAATTTTTTTTTTTTTAAATCTGCTTTTGAAAAAAAAAATGTATTTGTAGCGAGAACTGTGGATGTACTATGGCATACGACCAGGAGATTCGGATGATGAAAATGATTTTTACAACCAGTCACCTTATTTGGATCCAGCCAAAGAGAAAGAGCGACGACGTAAACATAGGGAAGGGGTAAGTTTTGTTCACAATAAACTATTTTCACTTAAAGTTTTTTTTTTATTCTCTGTTTTTAAATTTATGCACTTAGATCCAATGTAAACAGTTCAATTATTTCTATTTAAACTTCATAAACAACTTTTTTTGGTCATTATTCTAGATTTTAGCTCTAATTTGTATAAATTTAAGTAGTATTATTTTTTATTAGCATCTTTTATTTAAAACCTTAGATTTTGATTTCTTTTTGGTAATTATTTAGTTTTTTAAATATTATTTCTCTTTTAATTTATGAAGTAGAAACATTTATCTTTTTATTTTAGTTTACATTTCATAATTATTATTTAGCTCTATGATCTTTATATTCAAATAAATTATGATGTGCTTATGAACAAAATAAAAAATCATCAACATATTGAAACCTGGGGCTGAATAAAGCATTTAGTTATTTTAGCATCTTGAAGTCATAGTCGTGTCCAGCAGTTATATTTAAAAAAAAATTAAGTTATATAGATAGAGTATGATATCTGAAAAAACTACCTAGATGTGTGGTATGCACTACACTAGACTGCTGCCTCAATTGTTAGTCTTTTGAACCCTTCAGAGTTGAAGATAATTTAATTCCTAGTCAAACCACCTGCATGGCGACGGGGTATGACAACGTGCAGGGTATGAACTCGGGACCATCAACAAGTCTGAACGACAGTCCCGCGTGCATACCACAAGACCAGGCAGATTTGGGCTAGGATGTAATAATCCTCCATTCTGACGAAATGTCTAAATTAATAACAAACTGAGAATCAAGAGTCTCCGGTTACTTTATGAAGTAATTTGAAGTAAGTGAAGCTCTCATGGAGACTAAATGTTGACAATGAGACTGGCAATGTAAGGTTCACTTGGTTTTGTAGCCTCTGGCGAACCAAACGTTTCATGTGGTCATCACAATAACCAGCTTCTGGTATCCATTAGAATTGAATAGACTCTGGACATCCTAAATTCCAAGTAAAGAGATCCTAGCATTCATGGGTAGTCAAACTCAGGACTCTTGGTTAAAAGCTACTCTGCCTCTACCTTGGGCAGACACATTCCATTTTATACTTGGGTTAACACTTTCTCATAATTACAGCATAACTGCTGAGCATCTGAAACTTTTGTATGCACATTTTTCTAGGTCTTTATTTATTGCTACTAGTAAGAAGATTTCACAAGCACATTTTTTCTCTCAGTTCTTTATTTTTTATTTTGGATTTTATCGTCATCTAAGTTTTTTATTTACATTCAAATATTTAGGGTTAACAGATGTATTATAAATAAAATTTAAATTAAAAAAAACAACAACTTTTTATTGATGAGTTTAATTGATTATAAAATGAATAGTTTCATATCACTGGAGCTAAATTTATTATTTTTGTGCAGTTATGTTTAAAACATTACAAAATACATATTTAAGTGTAATTAACAACCTTTATGAAATATTTTTTATATTCAAACTATTCTCTACAGAGTTTAACTTGACCTGTATGTTATAGAAGTAGCCTTTTAGTTATCTCACACATGTAAGTGTGTGTGCATGTGTGTGTGCAGTTGTTTTTTCTTTACTTTTTCTCTGTAATAACTTTTCTTTCTATAATTTTACTAACATTCTTTTTTTTTTTATGACTTCACTTTTAACTAATCTAACCCTTATATAGGCCTACTTTTAAATGATGAATGATGATCATTATTCCATCAGATTTTAAAAGTTGGCATGCTATAAATTAGACACTTTGTTTGATTTCAATTGATTTTTTTTTAAAACTTGATTAACCCAGTTCTGTTTATTCTTATGTTTAAAATCTCTTTACATAAACCAATTAGATTTGACTGACTTAAACATATTTTTATTCAACATACCTTTTTACACCATTAAACTAAAACAATTATTTGTGAATGTTGAGATACAAAAAGAAAACATAGTGCCTCTTTAAAGTAATAAACATGTTTTATTTGAGTTTTGTGTTTGGTCCATACTTCTCTTAATAGAACTCAAATAAAATACTGACTGAAAGTAAGTTCAGTTGAGAAACTATTTTACAGACAGAAAAAAAATTCAATAAAAAATTTACATTATGAAGTTAAAAAAATTATGTCATTCTTTGTAGATACTTTATATACAATTTGAACTTTTTTTGTGTGACTTAAATGCATCTTTGTTAGTATATGATTTTACTTTGCATGATTTAAAATTGTATAATATTGTTAAAGAAGTAATTATTAGATGTCATTGTTAAGTTTTAATAACTATTTTTATCCATTTTTAAAAAATTAAATTTGTTTTTTCTTAAAAGAAAAAAATATATATAACATAGAGTCAGATGTAAAATAACATGAAGTTTCTTACATGATATTACTTACTATAAAAAAATATTGCTAAACATAAAGAATGTTCATGCTCCTATTTTTGCATCATTGTTAAACAATTTGTTGTTATTAAGCTAATTATTTCTTTTAACCCAGAGAAAAACAACAGATGTTGATGCCAAAGAGCTGAGAAAAGTCGCCAAGAGAATGGGTAATGTTGATTTTTGTCTTTTAGCCAATCAGCTTAGATATTCTAGATTTAAAGTAATATACATTTTATATTAGCTTTAAACAATAGTTGGCCTATATTCAGTCAATATATAAAATAATTTTTTAAAATGTCAACTTATCTTTTTTTACGTAGCTCCCCCTCATGATATTATTACAAGAACACTTGCGAAAAAATCCTTCCAACACAGAATGAAGGTCAAGGAAAAATACAAGGAGTCTTATGATGTTGTAAGTTAGGACTAAATGTTTTCCATATTTGGTTGCGATTGTTTAGCAGAACTTTTTTTTTCTTTTATGAAAGCAGAAAATTTTGTACAGGTCATTCATTTTTCTGACATAAATGATTCTAAATTAATTATTAATAATTGCATACATGTCTCATTTCTTTCTTAACATACATTATTATTTTCATTATATTGTTTATGTTTAATGAAGGAACTTGAAGAAGATCTCAAGAATGGACTTGGCGGCGAATGGAATGTTCTGATTGAAGCTCTTCTCAACGAACAGAATGTTGGACAAGGGAAAAATGCTGGCCGAGCTGTGAAAGTAAGTTAGTTGTTTTCCATTTTAGTTTCAATTATAATTTTGCTGACTTTTTTTTTATGATTCATCAATTTATTATATTATTATTATTATATTATATACAGAGGTTCCTTTGTTTAGGAAGCAACTTTTGTTTATTCAGTTTGGAGACATTATGTCCATTCAGCTTCGACTTTCAATAAATGGGAAAGTATATGTGCTTGGTTTCTACACAAAACAATTAAATTCACATTTTTACATCATCAGACATCTGCATCAGATGTTGCAACTGGGTTGGCATGGCAATGTGAAATACTGCACTCATCCTTTATCTTTGTAATGGAAAATATTGCCTTAAAATTTGACGATCTTTGAAAATTTCTTTAAATTTGCATATTAAAAAAATTACTTTTTAAGAGCACAATATCAAGAACTAAATGTAAAATGGTTCTATTTTATTTGTTCAGGGCGGTGATGCAGTGACTCTGGTTAAGAAGGTTGCACCTCTATCAGAACAAGAGTTAAATACTTTCAAAGAAGACTATGAAAAAGGTTAGTTGATAGGCCTATACTTTATTTCTTGGGTTGAAATTTTTGAAAGAATGAATATTGATACATTGATACAATGTTTTTTTTTTCTACCAACCTGTACATAAACTCTTGAAATAAAAATCAATCATGTTAATTTATATGGTATATAAAATGAAATCATTGTATTTTTCTATATCATTTAGAAAACTCTAGCAGCTTAGAAAGTGATATAGCAGACAATTTTAAAAATCCAGTCAAAATGTTTCTTCTCACTTTGGTGTCTGGAAAGAAAAAAGAACAAAATAAAGACAAGACTGCAGCACTAAAAGATGCTCATTCACTTCTAGAGGTAATCTTGTTTTAGGAAATAAAAAATATAGACTTAGACATTATGTACATTTTTTAGATCTCCATTTATACATGCATTTTTATATGCATTTGTTGATCGGCTTCCGTTATATTACAGAGCAGTTTTTTCTTCTTTCTCTTGTTTAAGGTGCATTTGTTTTAAAGTTATATTACAGAGCAGTTTCTTCTTCTTTCTCTTGTTTAAGGTGCATTTGTTTTAAAGTTATATTACAGAGCAGTTTCTTCTTCTTTCTCTTGTTTAAGGTGCATTTGTTTTAGAGTTATATTACAGAGCAGTTTCTTCTTCTTTCTCTTGTTTAAGGTGCATTTGTTTTAAAGTTATATTACAGAGCAGTTTCTTCTTCTTTCTCTTGTTTAAGGTGCATTTGTTTTAAAGTTATATTACAGAGCAGTTTCTTCTTCTTTCTCTTGTTTAAGGTGCATTTGTTTTAAAGTTATATTACAGAGCAGTTTCTTCTTCTTTCTCTTGTTTAAGGTGCATTTGTTTTAAAGTTATATTACAGAGCAGTTTCTTCTTCTTTCTCTTGTTTAAGGTGCATTTGTTTTAGAGTTATATTACAGAGCAGTTTCTTCTTCTTTCTCTTGTTTAAGGTGCATTTGTTTTAAAGTTATATTACAGAGCAGTTTCTTCTTCTTTCTCTTGTTTAAGGTGCATTTGTTTTAAAGTTATATTACAGAGCAGTTTCTTCTTCTTTCTCCTGTCAACCTAATCCTTTTCAAGTTGTTGGCTTTCATAAAAAAACAAAATTGAGCTTGGTAAAAAAAATAATTTTGTTTTTTAAATTAATGTTGTTTTTTTTTAGTTAAATTTCAGAATTACCGGTACATGTATGCTATCTACAGTTATGAAAGTATTCTCTTTTATTTAGCCTTGTTTTAATTCTTCTTTTTCCCAGAATGAAAAAGATCGGTGGACATCTAAAAAGAGCACATTTATTAAACTTGTGGAAAAAAGCCACCTCAGTCACATGCGCAATGTGTTTGAGAATTACAAAAAAATTAACAAAGGCAAGCCAGTGACCAAGTCCATACAAGAAGATTGTCATGATAAATCTGCAGATTCGTATGCTGATGTAGTTGGCGCTTACAGTAAGACTCTATTTCGTTACCTTCTCAGTTCTCTTCCTTATAATGCATCTCGGCTACTTAAGGGAATGAATGGACATAATGTTGATGATTTATTTGTTCTTTTTACATTTATAGTTAGCTGCTCCGAGACAGCTGGTACAGAGAAAGCTGATTACCTACATAAAAACTTGGATCCAACAAACCCAGAATTTGTCAAAACAGTAGTTGCCAGGTCCGAGGTAAAAAAAAACACACCACATTCCAAATTGAAAATTGTTTTATATATAATTGAAAACATATTTTAAAATATTGACTGTTGAATAAACATTGAATGAGTTAATAAAATAAGATTTTATTTTCCAATATTAACATTTTCTTTATAAACCACAGCTACTACAAATAAATGTACTCCTTGTTTTAACTAGCTGTTACCAGAATTATATTATAAAAGAATATTCTCAATGGTAGCAGTGTACACTTGTGGAAAGGATAATGAAAAAAATAGACAAAAAAAGATACATGATCGCCTTTTTTCACATGTTAAAAAAAAAATGTTTTTAAAACTAAATAACATATGTTTTTATTGGCTATAGTAAACAGATAAGTGCATAAATATTAATTCTTTACATTATTACAACAATTATGTCTTACACCTTTTAAGTATCATATAAAAGTAAAAAAAAAAGGTTCCCCTTCAGACCTTTTGATCTGTAGGGTAGACGATGTAAAGGTCATCTGTTTGGAAGTCAAGCGCTTTACCACTCAGCCACCATGCCTCCTTTAAAAAGTTAAGTTCCCCTTGCAGACCTTATGATCTATAGGGCAGATGATTACGGTCATCTTTTTCTTTGACCATTGATTAATTAGCAGGGTGTTATGTGGCCAGCACAATGACCAACTTCTTTTACTTTCCCTAACTAAAGTCATGTACCTATTAGAGTTGAGTTGACTCGGGTGCAACCTAACAATCCTGAAACTCATTATATCAGTCCTCACCGAGATTCAAACCCAGGACCTCAGGTTCGGAAGCCAAGCGCTTAACCACTCAGCCAAGGTGCCTACTGAATGTCATGTAATATCTATTTATTGTCTGCCTCAGACGGACTTGCCCAGTGTTAGAAAAACTTACAAGAAAAAGTATGTGAATGAGTTATCTGATGATCTGGAGCAGGTCAGTAACCATACAACAGTTGGGATACTCAGAGCCATCATCATGAAGGACCCACCAAAACAAAAGGTTAGTGATCAGATTCACTTTTAGTTCTAATAGCTGCTTATTATTTAGATTATAATTTAGGACTATATAGATTGCTTTGTAAACATACTGAACTATTCAGACGAAGTTTTTGGTGAATTTTTAATATATTTTCACTCAGTATCAATCATGCTTTTTGTGAAAGGTTCCCCTTTCAGACTTTGTGGTCTATAGGCCAGATGATGTAAAGGTCATCTGTTTTCTGTGGCCTACGGTTAATGGGGGTGTCATGTGGGCAGCACAATGACCAACTGCCTTTACTTTTCCCCAACTAATGTTAGGTATTCATTAGAGCTGGTTGGACTCAGAGGCGCCCAAAGATCCTGAAATTAAAAATCTTAGTCTTCACCAGGATTTGAACCCAGGACCTCTGGTTCAGAAGCCAAGGGCTTTACTGCTAAGCCACCATGCCTTCAAATCATTAGGGATAACTTTAGTATAAATGATTAAAGGACTATTGAAAACTTTCTTTCTCTCATAAATGTATTAATTGATCCACTTAATGTATTATCTTATAAATAACAGATGCTAATTTAAAAAAGAATAATTATGTCCTATGCTTATCCCTGTATCAATCTAGTCAGGCATGCTAATCAGTCACTGCCAAGTGGGTTGTTTTCCTGGCTGATTCAGGCAACCCTTTTCTTGCTCTAATAGTACTAGAGAAGAAATTGATATATGATAATTGATATGATTTGAAAAGTTTTGAAATGTTAATTTTAATTTTATTTTTTGGCTTAGAAAAATACAAATGAAAAGAATAAAGATAAGAGCAAACCCAAAGAAACTCAGCGTGATAGATCATCATCTTCTTCATCCTCATCCTCATCATCTGAAGATGAACAAAAAACTGAAGATGAGAAAAAGAAAGAAGAAAAGAAAAAAGAGGACGAACAAAAGGCTAAACAGGAGAAGGATGATAAACAGAAAGGTGAAGCTAAAAAGCAGCAAGCAAAGACAAAAGAAGAGACAAAAAAGAAAAGAGATCAATCTTCTTCCTCTAGTGATTCTGATGAAGGGAAGAAGAAAGAAGATAAAACTGTGAAAATTGAAAATAAGAAAACCAAAGATGATGTGAAAAAAAGTTTAAACAAAGATAAAAGAGAAGGTCAAAAGGCTGATAAGAGAGATCATTCATCATCTTCAAGTGACTCAGACAGTGATAAAAAGAAGTCCGCTCAGAAAAAGGAGGAGGCCAAAAAATTCCAAGACAAGAGTCCTAGGAAAGCAGTTGACGCAAAGACACCAAGACAAGAAGTGAAGCCTAAGAAAGAAGTGAAGAAAAAGGAAGATAAAGATGACAAGTCTTCATCATCCTCTGAGTCATCTGATGATGAAAAAAAGACTAAACCCACCAAAGCTAAAGGAAAGCCTCCACAAAAAGAAGCCTTGAAAAAAGACTCACAGAAGCCGAAACAAGAAGGGGGTGAGAAAGAAACAAAACAGAAGAAAGAAGTTAAAAAAACAACAAAGTCTGAGTCCTCCTCCTCTGATGAATCTGATGATGAAAAGAAAAAAAACACTGAAAAAAAAGTCACCATAACAAAAGTTCAAGTACAGAGTAAGTCAAAAACAGACTCCAAAGATTCACCAAGAGCTAAACGACAAGTTAAAAAAGATACGAGAAATAAGAAACCAACTAAAGATGATTCCTCTTCTTCAGATGACTCTGACGATGGAAAAAAAAAGAAGACTGAGAAAAAAGTTGAGGTTGTTAAATCTCAAGAAAAAACTGTCAAGAAAGAACCCCCAAAGAAAGTTGAAAAGAAACCAACTAAAGATGACTCCTCTTCCTCAGATGACTCTGACGATGGAAAAAAAAAGAAGACTGAGAAAAAAGTTGAGGTTGTTAAATCTCAAGAAAAAACTGTCAAGAAAGAACCCCCAAAGAAAGTTGAAAAGAAACCAACTAAAGATGACTCCTCTTCTTCAGATGACTCTGACAATGGAAAAAAAAAGAAGACAGAGAAAAAAGTTGAGGTTGTTAAATCTCAAGAAAAAACGGTCAAAAAAGAACCTCCAAAGAAAGTTGAAAGCATGAAAAAGGAAGTGAAAGGAAAGAAAGAACCACAGAAAAAAGACAAGAAAGATGAATCATCTAGTTCATCCGATGATGATGATGATAAGAGAAAGAAGACTGAAAGTAAAAAACCAGTAAGTAAAAGTCCAGAGAAAGCTGTTAAAAAAGAAAGTGATCAGAAGCAGAAAGCTGGTGATGGGGCCAAAAAAGATGTGAAAGAAGCAAAAACTTCCAAAGTAAAAGACAAAAAGAGAGATGATGACTCATCGTCATCCTCATCAGATGATGAAAAAGGTAAAAAAGACAAAGAAAAGCAAGAAATCAAGGGACAAGAAAATAAAAAGAAAGAGGAGAAAAAAGATGATAAAGATAAAAAAGAAGTAAAGAAAGAAGAAAAAAAGGATGAGGACAAAATCAATGAAAATGATGAAGATGCAGTGAAATTGTACAAAGCCATGAAAGGACTTGGAACAAAAGAAGATGTAATAATTGAGGTCATTGTCAGGAACTCTAACTCTCAGAGACAAACATTGAAGAAAAGATATGAAGAGCTCTATAAGAAGGTAGATAATAAATTTCCTTTGCAATCAAAGTTTTAAAAAATGCTAATAAAAACAAACTCATTCTTGAAAAAGTTTGAGTTTAGAAAGGGCATTATTAAATAAAATTTTGTAGCTTATTAAATGTAAAAAAAAAAAAACATAGCAATAAAATGACATAATCATTCCTATTTTATTATTCTCTTTGAAAAAAAAAAAGGTGTTATAAATAAATATAGTGTCTGTTTCTTTGTTTGTTAGCTTTGACCAGCTAAATAAATATGAGACATAAGTGGAGTGAAACAATGTTTGTTTTCCAGTAGCTAGATCCAGATGTAAGATTACAAAACTAAGAATGCCATGCCAATTAAGTGGAATTGAATGCCAATTGAATGTGGAATAATGTAGCAAATTTAATTTATATCCATTTGTATTTTAAAACTTGGTTGGATTTTCCTTCACATGTTTAAAAGCCAGTATGAATGAAAAATTTATGACCTGTATATATCATTGAAAAAAAAAAAATAGGATGGTATTTATAAAATTTTAACTTTTAAAAAAAAAAAAGATAAAGAATTTTGGGGATAATTTTTTTTTAAACATTTGAGTCCTAGGTCTAAATCTTAGTATGATTTATAAAGCACATCAACTGATGTATCAACTAAATCACAAGAATATTTCAACTGTTACAGGAGCTAGTCAAAGATTTGGACTCAGAACTTAGTGGGGACTTTAAAGAGACCATTTTGTCTTTGATGATGATGCCTGCAGATCTTGATGCATACTCTCTAAACAAAGCCATGAAAGGTTTGGGCACAGATGAAGCTACTCTCATAGACATTATTTGCATCAAAACACCAGCAGAACTGGAGGAAATCAAAAAGATTTATAAAAAAGGTTAGTGTCATATGATAGATACATCCCCCTTATAGGATAGGTATGCTAAAGCAGATCTTTTTTTGGCAAGCTTAAAGGTGGATGGAGTAGCAGAGGTGCCCTCGGAAGGACAGTAAGTCTCAGATGTCAGTCTGTTCTTGGAGGTGTCTTAGAGGAAAACAGCTGGCAGCTAATGGCTTCTGAAAGAGACAGCTGCAGAACCTTAACTAATGTCATGCCAAAGACAGGCTTAAACACCTTTGTCTACACCCAAAAATAGACAAAATATGCAGGTCACAACTGGGTCTGCTTAGTCATGTGAAATCTGCACTCATTCTTAATCATCCAACTTGAAAACAATACCTTTATTTATTTATCACTTGAGGAGAAATAAAGAAACAGTTGTTTTCTTAATCCAAACAAATGGGTATACAGATTGGTTTGAAATTATTTGACATAAGCATCATCTTTAAAGTATGTAACATAAACTAATTACAAAACAAAAACATTTTATATACCATACTCATTTTTGATAATGATTGGATCTTTGTAAACCAATTTTTTTTTTTAGAAATATATCAACATGATTTTACACAAAAAACCACAGCAAAATAAGTTGCCTCATGTTTATAAAATACATACAAGTGTTTCCATCAGCTTTCGTCTCACTTTTTAAATAAATCTAGTTGCTATTGCTAGTAGGGTCTTTATGTATATAAATTGGAGCTTTGTAAACCAATTTTTTTTTTAGAAATATTACAACATGATTTTACACAAAAAAAAAAACACAGCAAAATAAGTTGCCTCTTGTTTATAAAATACATACAAGTGATTCCATCAGCTTTTATCTCACTTTTTAAATAAATCTAGTTGCTATTGCTAGTAGGGTCTTTATGTATATAAATATATTGAATCTATTGAATGTAAAATTATTCTCAAACTAATGGTTCTGTATTGTGCCAAAAAAAAAATTAAAAATATTAATATATTTATATTTCTCAAATGATTCATGAATTATAGAATGTTTAAAAAACAAAAAATTAATTATATATTTATAAGAACGTTACTAGCTTTGCAAAAACCTTAAAAGATGAGTAAAAGTGAGAATATTTTTAGTACATCGAACATTCAGCTCTAGTAACATGCATGATATATAAGTTATTTGACCTTTATGGTTATATTTGAAAAATAAAGTGTCAGTTAACATTCAGCTCTAGTAACATGCATGATATATAAGTTATTTGACCTTTATGGTTATATGTGAAAAATAAAGTATCAGTTAAAGGATAGTAATTTTCAATGAAATGTATCATTTCTGTGCTCTCCACTCACACTTAGAGTATGGCCAAGAGTTGGAAGCCAGCGTAGCTAAAGAAACAAGTGGAGACTTGAAAGACATTCTCTTGCAGAGATTAAAGGGACATAAAGACAATAAAGAAGCAGATAAAAAAGATAAAGGAAAACGCTCCAAGGGTGATAAAGACAAAGCTAAAGTTGATCAACAAAAAGCAGAGAATGATGCTAAAGCTCTACATGAGGTCTGCCTGTTGATATAATAATAATAATAATAATTTTATTTATAAAGTACTGTTAACAAACAAAATGTAGGCTCAAGGTGCTGATATCATCTCTTTAACATTTCATTGCCTAGTATTCCACTTCATATTTAGGCATAAACTGTCATAACTGTCTTGTCATCCTGTAAATATTTCAAATATTTTTCTTAACAAGTAACTCTACTAGTAGTCTTTTTTTTTTGGTTAGTTTACTAGGTGAACGTCTGAATGTATAATCTAAAGTTTACTTGTATAGTTGTATTTCAATGAATGAGAGACTGAAGTGTTAGAGAGATGGCACTTGGTAGGTAGTTTGTGATGCCATAAATAAAGAATAAAGTTTGTGTCCTAAGAGAGAGTTCTCTAGTGCTTTGTATAGGTTTTAATTGAGCTTATAGCAGGACTGTAACAATATTGGGAAGAAAATGTGTCTACATAGTTTCAATATTAGAATAGCTGTAACAGTTATGAACATGAACTGGATTGTTGTTGTTTTTTTTCAGAATCCATCAACTGATAAAGTGAAACTTCTTTTTCAAGAAAGTCAGGATCAGATTACAGCTACATCTGATGCTCATAATAAGGTGCAGTATAATAGTAATTCTCTCAAAAGAACACATAGTCGAATCTAAAACTAAACTGACTTGTTCTCAGTCAACAGGGGAATGAAAAAAAAAAAGAATTAAGAGTTCCTGTTTCCACTTACTGCACTTCAAACTTTGATGGCCTTGTTTTTTGTTTTTTTTTCAGCTGTACAATGAAGATATAACTGAGTCCATTAAGAAAGCTTGTTCTGGAGATACAGAGATTGCTTATCTAACTTTATGTATGTATTTTATTTTTTAGTTACATTTTTTCTATAAAAAAAGAAATAGATCTACTATGATCTACTTAATGGTCAATGTGCAAAATGTTTCGTACTGTTTTGAGCATCAAGATTTATATTAGGGAAAAAATTCTTTTACTTTTTAAACTGACTCAGATTCATAAAGCACTATGTAAATGTTGAAACTCGATAACATACTTCTGACTACTATAGTCAAATAATCATGTTTGTTCATTTTCATAATAAATCTATAGTCTAAGTCTAATTTTAGATAGAAGTTATAACTGCATACATTTATTAATGAGTTTACAATATATATCATTCATGTGGATGGCTGCCTTGTCCTGTGGTATGCACTTTAAGCTGTTGTTATGGTGTTCCCAAGATCAAACCTTGCCCACTTCTAGCCCCTGCAGGAGATTTAGACTAGGACAAAGAAATCTTCCTTTTTGAAGGAATGTCAAGAACTTATAGAACAAAAACATTCATGTCACTCTTTTAAAAAAAAATTGTGTACTTTTTTACATGATTATTATTATTTTTTATATATACATATATAATACTTTTTTTTTCCTGATTTCAATTTATTTAAACTTGACTTGAAATGACTTTCTAGTTCATGCATACATAACTAATTTAATAAGAAAAATTGTGTAAACTTAATCTTGCAGTGAAATCCCAGGGAGACCAATCTGAACTGTATGCAGATAGACTGAACTCTTCTGTTAAAGGTCTAGGAACCAATGATTCTCAGCTTATTAGGATACTTGTTTCTACTTCAGAGGTGAGTTTGTCAGCATTAATATAATTTTGTCCTTGTGTTATAAAATTCTTAGCCAGTTGACCTGATGATCTCCTATAAAATTCACTATTTCCTGTTTCTTTGTTCATTTGCTTTTTTAAAATTGTTTTTATTTTCTTTTACATGTTTCAAATGTTCCTTCAAAATTAAAGATAATTTCTTCTTACCTCAAACCTCCTGTAGCATGGTGGGAGGTGGCATTGGGCAAAGATGGAAATTAGGACCATTTCCTGATTTGTCCTCAGGAGGGACTCCTGAAGCCTTTTCCATGTTTGAGTATAGCTCCAAGGCAGCAGAGGTTTGAATTCAAGAGTTTTCCTTCCCCTAGGTAGCCAGCCCCTCCTGCCCAAAGCTTACTGGTTTAGGTGCCAGCTATTAATCTTTGTCCCTTCTTCATACGTGAAGGCCAGGGGTTGGACTGCTTGTCAGTAGCTATTGAGACACTTGCAATTAGAGGCATGTTTTAGGTACTTAAGTGCTTATATCCATTACCACTTCTGACAAAGCAACCTTAAGGAACCTTCTCTTCTTCTAGTACAGCGGTTCTCAACCTTTTTAGCTTTGCGACCACCTAATACTAATTTCCATTAGGCGGCGACCCAACCATAATTTTTTTTGTTCTTTAGCTTAGGTAAATGTGATTTAGCTAGTGATAAATTTTCTTCATGACGTGATTACCTCTTCTCCATTGACAATTTTCATCCCGTAATTGCGTTATGATGCATTTCATGGACAGTAATTTCATTTGTTGAAAAAGTATTCTGCAACAACAAAGATGTGGTCCGCAACAAATATTTTCGAATAGAAAAGTAACTACCAATAAAAAATCATGTATACATTCAATGATGACACATTCACTTAATGTATCATTCGTATCCGATGGCTTAGATCTTTGTTATTCCCACTATTTATTTTTGAGACTAGACTTCCTATGAAAAAAGCCATCCCCTCAAGGGGGATGCGACCCACATGTTGAGAACCCCTGCCCCTGTTATGTACACATGTTCTTTTTTATCTTCCTTTGCATCTACTTGGCTGTTCCAATCTAAGGTCTGTCTATCTTTGTTAATGGCATCTTTTCTTAGGCTGTGACCAATCCATTTCCATTTTATTTCTAAGATCTGTATCTCTACATTTTTCTGTTCACATATCTTGAGTTTGGTGTTTTTTACTTTGCCTTCATCTGTTGATTAAGGTCTGTATGGTAGGACTTTCTTGACATAAAAGTTTACATTCTATTTACATGTATACTTCTATAATTTTGTTTCATTTTTACAGTCAAGTCTACCAGCTATCAAAGGACACTACCAACAACTCTATGGTCGCTCCTTGAAAAAAGATGTTGAGGATGACACCAGTGGAGACTACAAGAAAACATTGGTCAAGATTATTGATAAAGTTGGTGAGGAGAAACCTAAACCCAAGAAACAGGAAGTACCAAAGGAAAAAGCTAAAGATAAAAGCTCAGAGAAGAAAGTTGTGGAAGAGGAGAAAACTGCTAACTTGAAAGCAAAAAATGTTCAGTTCATTGAGAAAGAGGGAAAAAAAGAAGTGAAGAAAGAGGAAGAGAAGAAGGAGAAAAAAGATGTTAAGAAAGAAGAAAAGAAAGAGGAGAAAAAAGATGTTAAGAAAGAAGAAAAGAAAGAGGAGAAAAAAGAAGTGAAGAAAGATGAAAAAAAAGAAGTGAAGAAAGAAGAAAAGAAAGAGGAGAAAAAAGAAGTGAAGAAAGAAGAAAAGAAAGAGGAGAAAAAAGAAGTGAAGAAAGAAGAGAAAAAGGATGATGACAAAATCAATGAAAATGATGAAGATGCAGTGAAATTGTACAAAGCCATGAAGGGACTTGGAACAAAAGAAGATGTAATAATTGAGGTCATTGTCAGGAACTCTAACTCTCAGAGACAAACATTGAAGAAAAGATACAATGAGCTGTACAAAAAAGTGAGTATAAGATATTTTATTATTTAGTTATTTATGCTTAGAATGCTCTAGAATTTTATCTTAAACGTAAAAAAAAAAACAAATCTTAGAAGGATATTAAAAATGAATAAAAATGTTTAATCTTTTTATTTGTCTAATTAATTAATTAAAATACGCAAATTCGCATTCAATCATGGACACTTTTCAAAGGATCTAGTCAAGGACCTAGAGTCTGAACTCAGCGGAGACTTTAAAGAAACAATTCTGGCACTAATGTATTCCCCTGTAGACTATGATGCCTATGCTCTCAGCAAGGCAATGAAAGGTTTGGGCACAGATGAAGGTCTTCTGATCAGCATCATATGTACAAAAACACCCGCTGAACTGGAAGAAATCAAAAAAGTTTTTAAGAAAGGTGAGAACACAACATAAAATATTGTTATGCTAATAATTAATAATGCTAATAAAATGAGAAGAGAAAAATTAATTAATTCTTATTAGCTGTATACCCAGATTAAACATTCCCATTTGTAAATTTTTTATATTAAATGTGCTTCTCGTTAATACAATATATCTGATATTTAACTTTTTTTTTGTTCATACATTTTAGAATGTTAACATATTTTAAAACTTTTTTTTAAAGAAATAAGTTTCTTGTTATGTCACATGTGAGTCTGACAGGATTGATAGAAATTTCTTATATCTCCCTTTCAGACTATAAGAAAGATTTGGATTCAGCAGTCAAGAAAGAAACAAGTGGAGACCTCCAGGAGATCTTATTGCAGAGGCTCTCTGGGAAGTCAGAAAAAGGCTCTGGAGACAAAGAGAAAGCAGAAAAAGATGCAACACTCTTACATGAAGTAAGCATTTTGTTATCATGAACAATAAGTGTTTGGTTTTTATACTTTGTCTCTATAAAGATGATTTCATGACATGATGATTTAAATTAATACGAATTTTCATTCACAGAATCTCTCAGCCTCTGTGGTCAAGTCTATTTTCAAAAATGGCCCAGCTCATTATAAGGCTACATCAGAAGCACATAAACAGGTATGGCTTAACTAATATTTTCCTACATAGACCTTGAGAAAATTGTTTGTATTTTTCTGTTGTTTTTATTTATCTATTTTTCTTACAACATATTTTTAACCCATTGTATTCTGTTGAATGTATTTCTAGCTCTTTGCTGAAGACATCTGTGAGTCCATCAAGAAAGCCTGTGCTGGGGATGCAGAGTCAGCTTATTTAGCTCTAAGTAAGAAGTTATCTACTAACTACTTTCTGCAGTCATTGTGGTTTGAGTAGCTACTATAGCATAATTCATTATGACACTGGCCCATAATCATAAATTGTATTTATCATAAGTACAATCGGGTAAATTGAACCTGCAAGACAAAAAAGAAATGTCCAAAACTATGGAACATTGATCTGTCACAGTGGCAACAATTAATTAGAGCCTAGAACACAGTAACTAATCAGGTTGACTTTTTCTGAATAAAATTTTGTACACAGTAAAATCTATTCAGGAACCAAAAAGGAAATAACATGGTACAGTTCACATTATCCTGTGTCTCCATGTTGGGCCATAGCAATGAATTTTTGCCTTCAGCTTCAATAAAGACTTGTCAAATATTATATAAATTATATCACTGGTCACCCGATTTGCTCCCTGGACTGTCGTTCAAATTTATTGATTTATTAGAAAATTTATTAGAAAAATATTACTTAAGAAAAACATTCTTAACAAAGATAAAAATAACATAAAAAGAACTTTTGGTCATGATGATTTTAACCTTATACTATCACAATGAAGATTTTAAAAATCCAATTCCAAAAACAGACACAAGAACATTTTTGTTCATTGAATTCAATCCAACTTTTGATGTAATGCTTGAGTGAGACTGGTATGAAAATGTATTTTTTTTTTGCTATCGTTATCTTTTGTTGTGTGTAATGCACAATTGTAATTCAGATTTCTCAAGGATAACAAAGATATATTATTCCTGTTTTTATTAAAAGAACAAGTCACTTACAATACCAGTATGCGTGAAGGGCATGCTTGGTCATTTTTTTGTATCCATTATACACTTCATTCACTTAAAACTGTTTGATTTTTCCTTAGTGAAATCACAAGAGGAACCTTCTGCTCATTTTGCTGAATGTTTAAACAAATCTATGAAAGGCATTGGTACAAATGATTCTCAACTTATTTATATTCTTGTTTCAAGATCCGAGGTATGCAAATGGCTTCCATTGAATGCCTTTTTTTTATTTCCTTAATAATAATCTTATTTGAAATATATGCCTTTAAGTAGTGTTTTAAATTTGTATGCAGTAGATTACTATTTATGTATAATTGTGTGGTTTAAATGAATGACATAAAATATTAAATATGGAAGCATATTGGGCAATAAGCATAACTCTAGGTACACAATTTTAGAATGATTTGAAAAATGAATAGAATAGCACTTATTTCTTCGAGGCATGGTTGCTGAGCAGTAAAGTGCTTGGTTTCCAAACCGGGGGTCCTTGGTTCGAATCCTAGTGATAACTGGGATTTTTAATTTTGGGATCTTTGTATGCCTTTGAGTCCATCCAGCTCTAATAGATACCTGACATTAGTTGTGGAAAAGTAAATGTGATTGGTCATTGAACTGGCCACATGATACTTTGTTAACCTTAGGCCACAAAAACAGATGACCTTTACATCATCTGCCCTATAGACCGCAAGGTATGAAAGGGGAACTACTTTTTTTTTTAACTTAGATCTTCACACAAAGAGAATGTTTTGATGTTTACACTAATAAGAAAATAATTTTAAAACTTTACACTTATATATTCAAATAAAAGAGATTGGTTTACCAACACAAATAAACATATTTGACTTTTGAACAGTTAATTTCACTTTCTTTTAATTCTTTTCAGTTGGACCTTCCAGCAATCAAAGGTCACTATCAACAACTATATGGTCATTCCTTGAAGAAAGATGTTGAAGGTGACACCAGTGGAGACTACAAGAAAACTTTGGTCAAGATCATTGATAAAGTGGGTGAACAGAAACCTGCTGCCAAGGCAAAGGCGCCAGCTAAGGAGAGAGCTAGATCCCAAAGTCCTGCCAAAGGTGTCTTGATCATGGAGAAGTCCAAAGATGTTCATGGCAAGCAGGAGAGAAAGGAGGAAAAGCCAGTTGTAAAAGAAGAAAAAAACACTGTGTCTCAAGCCAAGAATGTGGATCACAAACAAGTCAAGAAAGAAGAAAAGAAAGAGGAGAAAAAAGATGTTAAGAAAGAAGAAAAGAAAGAGGAGAAAAAAGATGTTAAGAAAGAAGAAAAGAAAGAGGAGAAAAAAGATGTTAAGAAAGAAGAAAAGAAAGAGGAGAAAAAAGATGTTAAGAAAGAAGAAAAGAAAGAGGAGAAAAAAGATGTTAAGAAAGAAGAAAAGAAGGAAACAAAGAAAGAGGAGAAAAAAGAGGATGATAAAATCAATGAAAATGATGAGGATGCAGTGAAATTGTACAAAGCCATGAAAGGACTTGGAACAAAAGAAGATGTAATAATTGAGGTCATTGTCAGGAACTCTAACTCTCAGAGACAAACATTGAAGAAAAGATATGAAGAGCTCTATAAGAAGGTATTTACTTTTCCTTTCACTTTACTGATAAAAGAATATAGAGCAAGTTTCACTCCATTTTTGTTTCTGCTTCTGTCTCTTTCATTGTATCCTGAGTATCTGGTAATAAATACTTTTACCATTTGATTTGTTGGAGTTCTTACTAAGTAGCCAAACTAGTTTATTGTTTGAGTCATAAATTTGGTTAGTGGTAAGGCATCTTATTAAATGATGTTTATTGTTCATATTTTATACACTAATTCTGCTGTTTTATTTTATTTTTGTCAGTTGAGGGATTAACTGAAGATAAGATAATTTCTATTGATCCATTCTAATGGAAATTCAGTTTGACTACAATTGACAAGCTCAGTGAAACTACTGTTCAAAAACAATATTGATTAAAAATTTGAACAACATTCACACACAAAAACACATACACATTCACAACCAGCGCTTTATGAATTTGACTTCTATGTACTTCTTGATGACGACAGCTGATCTTGAAGGCAGATTTAATAAGATGGCTTTGTTTCATTGCTTACTTTAGAATACCTCAAGGTTGTTAGTTTTCTTGTAGTGCAGTATGATTGCTATCTGTTGTCTGTTTTCTATCACTTTGGCAAGTCATTTGTTAGCTGCATAGAAGATTCTGGCAGGTAGTTTTGTATTGTAGGTTTTTATTTAGTAAAGCATGAACATCATTGTAAGTTTCTTCAAATGTTTGGTTGCTTTATATTAGATGCTTTTTAACTTAATTTACTCATTTAAATTTTCACTACGAAAATGTTCCTATACAGGATCTGGTGAAAGATTTAGACTCTGAACTAAGTGGTGATTTCAAAGACACAATTTTAGCCCTGATGATGCCTCCCCTTGATTTTGATGCCTACTCCCTAAATAAATCAATGAAAGGTCTTGGAACAGATGAAGCTACTCTAGTAGATATCATTTGCACAAAGAACAATGATGAATTAAAAGAGATTTCTAAAATCTACAAGAAAGGTGTGTAACTATTGTATATGCTCAATAAATAGATTCATTAAATTAGCATATACAATGCAGACATACATAAAGTAAAGGCAACTAATATTTTTTCTAAAAATGATGAAGCTACTTGAAATATATTCAACAACTTTAGCTCTAAATATAGTCAGTTCACACAATAGAGGTGTTAAAAGTAATTCAGTTCAAAAACTGTTTCTATCTGTTTTATCCAAAGTAGAGTATGAGGTACTGGATGAGGACTTCAAATGTGCAAATCACAACAAAGTTTCTATAATCTAATATTCTTTAGGGAGAGAACGTTTTACAATGATATTATGTAGCCATCATAAAACAAAATGCTTGAATTAGTGTTGGGGAAAAAAATTGGGTTAAAAGTAAAAGTGTGAACTCAATGCTTAAAACATCTTTCTATTAATTACATTCCAGAATATAAAACTGACTTAGAATCTGCTGTAAAGAAAGAAACCAGTGGAGACTTAAAAGATCTTCTGCTATTGAAGCTAAGTGGAAAACAAGAGAAAGATTCCAAGACAGATCAAACAAAAGCTGAAACTCTGGCTAAAGTTCTGCATGAAGTTTGTTTTATATAATACACAATAATTGTATTTTTAGAATTATATTTAAGATCTTAGTGGTAGTTCACAAATCATGAGAAGCATTATAATATTTAAAAAAAAAACATTATTTTTACTTTATGAGGGTAACTGTATAATTTATAGAAAAATTTTTTAGACAGCTTAATTTTTTTTTTCATCTTAGAGAAGTTAATAACATAGAACTAAAAGAAAAGGTTCAAGATGTCTTTTTATTTTAGTTTCAATTATTTTTTTGTTATAACCTCAAAAGGGTGTATTTTTACTACAGTAAAGAATTTACTTTCTCACTGACCTGCATTTTGTGTACTCAAAATAAACTCTACATCTTTCAGACACCACAGGCTGCAACTGTCAAAGAACTGTTTAAGAGTGGTCCAGCTCAGATTGCAGCAACTGCTGCAGCTCACAGACAGGTAATGGAAGGTTTTGATTTAGGTTCTAGGCGTAGGAAACAAAAACTCAAGATTTCAATCTGCTAATGTTTTGTTCTTTCAGTTGTATGATCAAGACATCACTGAGTCAATAAAGAAAGCCAAGTGTGGAGAAGCTGAGCAAGCCTACATTGCACTATGTGAGGAACTAGAATACATTAAAATACAGCTACACTATTTAATAAGAAAACGTTTTACTTGGTTTGGTTCATATCTAAACAGTTTTAATGCCTGACATTGATACTTCTTCGTAAACAATGGTTCTTTTTTTTGTTTTGTTTTTTCAGTAAAGTTCCCAGAAAATCCAGCCAGTTATTTAGCTGAAAGATTAAATAGTTCTATGAAAGGTCTTGGCACAAGGGACACACAGTTGATAAGAATACTTGTCTCTAATTCTGAGGTAAACTTCAACTTTTATGTATAGAGGTTACTATCATAAATGAGATGATTTTATTTTATTTTAATTTTATTTATAACAGCTTTATCTTATTCAGTAGCATAGCTAGGAATTCGCCATCATTTGGGGGCTTGACCTCTTTAGGGGCCCTGCATTTTGATATTTGACATCCTGACATAAGATAATGTCATAATATTTAATGTTAAAAAAAATTTTCGGGCACTAATTTGGTGGCCTGGGGGGATTTTAGAATTATCCACTCCATAGCTATGCCACTGCTTTTATTTAAACTTATTTTGAGCACAAACATAGTTTATTAATATACATTATATGTTGACTACTTACAATTGTTTCAGTCTCAACTTCCCGCCATCAAAGGTTTCTACCAACAGCTTTATGGTCACTCCTTGAAGAAAGATGTTGAGGGCGACACAAGTGGAGACTACAGAAAAACTCTAATCAAGATTATTGATAAAGTTGGGGAACAGAAGCCGCCTGATAAGAAAAAGGAAGTGAAGCAAGAGAAACCAGTGCAGAAAACTGCAGCAGCACAGCCTGTTAAGGTTGAGAAATCTAAAGATGTCCAAGCTAAACAAGAAAGCAAAAAGGAAGAAAAGAAAGAGGAGAAAAAAGAAGTGAAGAAAGAAGAAAAGAAAGAGGAGAAAAAAGAAGTGAAGAAAGAAGAAAAGAAAGAGGAGAAAAAAGAAGTGAAGAAAGAAGAAAAGAAAGAGGAGAAAAAAGAAGTAAAGAAAGAAGAAAAGAAAGAGGAGAAAAAAGATGTTAAGAAAGAAGAAAAGAAAGAGGAGAAAAAAGAAGAAAAGAAAGAAGAAAAAAAGGATGATGACAAAATCAATGAAAATGATGAAGATGCAGTGAAATTGTACAAAGCCATGAAGGGACTTGGAACAAAAGAAGATGTAATAATTGAGGTCATTGTCAGGAACTCTAACTCTCAGAGACAAACATTGAAGAAAAGATACAATGAGCTTTACAAAAAAGTGAGTATCATCTGTTTTATTATTTACTAAAAGAAAAGAGATTTATCTACAAAAATAGATCTATTTCTCCATCAATTGTTAGCACTAAGTCAAAATCTATTAACTATCTTTTGTCACTGCTGTCACCATGTTAACTTTGATATTAACACTTTTGTTGGATAGAGCAAAACAAATACTAATCCTTATTAATCCACCCTCAGGAATAAAAAAAAAAGGGGGCTATACCCTTTTATTTCATGATACATATAAACTTTAATCATTCTGAATATAATTTTTTTTAGAAATAATGATTTACTATGATGTTAAAGCTTTTTCTTGTAAGTAATCTAAACGGTAACAGATCTTGTGTGGTGCCCCAACAGTTCAACAGACTAAGGGATAGATGAAGGGAGGAATGTAAATGCATATATAAATAACACATATTTTAACTACAAACTATTGCACATAACCAATAACTTATTTATAACATGTTTATTATTTTCATTTTAAAAAATCTGTCAAACCTCTCCCAACAGGATCTTGTGAAAGATCTAGACTCTGAACTAAGTGGGGATTTCAAAGAAACCATTCTGGGTCTTATGATGACACCAGTTGAATTTGATGCTTACATTCTGAACAAAGCCATGAAAGGGATAGGAACAGATGAATCTGTTTTGACTGCTATCATTTGTTCTAGAACCACAGCCGAGCTACAAGAAATCAATAAAGTCTTCAAAAAATGTAATTATGCTTCTCAAATTTTAATGTTTTTCTTAATAGAAAGGAAACACTTGCAAAATAGTTATTACTCTTGCATACGTCTTGTTATGACTGAATACCACTCATCTTATGTTTACTTATTCACTATTTCTTAGACTGTTTTTACATTGGTACTCATTAAAATTTAAAAACTAAGATCTAAATGACACTGATTATCATGACTTTAAAGTAATCAGTTCATCTTTCATCAGAAATTAATACATCAGTATGATGGTAGCTGTTTTATGATGGTAGCTGTTTTATCATATTGCATTGCTTAGGTTCGGGTGGGAGAAGGGACCCATTAACCTTAGTTGGATATCATTCCAGGCAAAGGAAAACTCTTAATCCAAATCTCTGCCTAAGCTAAACCCAAACATGGAAATGTTTTGGAAGTCAACCCTGAGAAAAATCATGAGCCAGTGATCCGTAGGCAGCTTGTATCACACTGCACTACACTCTGGCACACCCTGCAGTGTTGATGACTCCAAACTGTATTGGCCATGGTTTTTTATTTGGACCCAAAATTTGCATGGAGAGAGGGAGTAACACTGGCTGAGGGGCAAAATTACAACCATGGCCAATACCCAAGCTATCATTTCATTCTCTACTAGATGTGCCTTTGTCATCTTATGACTGAATGAGGACAATTCCTATTCATTAATTGCTTAACTTAAATGTAACAAATTATTTTCTCAAGTAAATTTTAAGAAGAGTGTCACATGTCTAGTATTTCAAGCAATTTTCTTTACTTTCTTTAATGTCAGGTTCTGTAAGAGCTAAATGAATTCAAATTTACCCTTAAACTAAAAAAAAAAAAGGCTTTAACTGGGATTCAAACCCTAAACCTCATGGATTTGTAAATTAATCATAAATTCTATCTCTACTTTTCTATACCTAAAATGCTGTTGACATATACTGATGTAAGCTCCTTTGTTCATATTCTACTTACTGCTACTGTAGCTTACAAAAAAGATGTTGATTCAGAAGTAAAAAAAGAGACCAGTGGAGATTACAAAGATATTCTGCTGCAGATTTTAGAGGGGAAGAAAGACAAGGGAGCTAAACTTGACCAGGCTAAAGCTGAAGCAGATGCAAAGGCTCTTCATGATGTAACTTTTTAGTTATTTTTAGCATAATATGCATTCATACAAATTATATCCTAATATTTAATAAAGGTTAAACAATTATTTTTTACTCTAGAGTTAGAAATGTTGACATGGTTTTATATGATGTGGTCTTGACAGCAATAATAATTTATGCTTGCTTTGTTACTAAAGAAAATCAAGCATATAACTTGCAAACAGCACTCTAATATGTAGCTTCATCATAAAATGATCATCTCTTTACAAGTTATATATTTTGTTTAAAGCAACCTTCAGCTGCTACAGCAAAAGAAATCTTTAAGGGAACCTTTGAACAAATCAATGCTACTGCTTCTGCTTACAAGAATGTAAGTTAATGTGTGCACTTAATTATTTTGGACTCAGCATTTAGTCTTTTAGAAGATATGGGTTCTCAAAGGAGTAAGTAATATAACTTTACATTTCATTTGTCACTTGTTTAGCTTTTCAGTGAAGACATTTCAGTTTCTATCAAAAAAGCCGACTGCAAAGATGCAGAAGGTGCTTACCTGGCAATATGTAAGTTGATTTCTTGTTTAATTAAAATTTGATGTATTTTGTTGTATACAAAATATTCAAACTATTTAATGAAAAATAAATAAATTTTACATCACTTTGTTTCAGTAAAATCTCAGGAGAAAGCCAGCTTTTATGCAGAATGTTTAAACAGCGCCATGAAAGGACTTGGCACCAAAGACACGCTTCTAATGAGCATCTTGATTTCAAGATCAGAAGTATGAATATTGGAGTTGTGTAACTTTGTGTTTTTATGTATGCGTATATGAGCATCTGGCTAAGTGACAGTTGAAGTTTCAGTTTGACTGCTGAACTCAAGTTGTAAATTATGCCTCTTGATGAAGCATTTTTTATTCAAAAATTAATTTTAGCTGTTTTGGTGGCATGGAGGCTGAATTGTAGGACACTTGGCTTCTGAACTTAGAGATCTAGGGCTAGAATCCTGGTGAAGACTGTGTTTGAACTTTGGGTTTGTAAGACATCTTTAAGTCGACCCAACTTTAGTGGGTATGGACATACATTGTGGAAGTAAAGGTAGCTAGTTGTAGTGCTGGCTACATGACTCCCTTCTTAAACCATCCGCCATAGAATAAATGAGCTTTACATTGTCTGCACCTATAGATTGCAAGGTCTGAAGAGGGCAGCACAATTATGAGTGTCTGTAAATGACTTTACAACTGAGTGTAATGCTCATGTCATATTAGTATAAAAGCATGTACAAAATCAAAGAGTACAAGTATTCTTTTAAAGTGACATAATAATTTTAAAATATAGGATTTGATAAGATTTGATCTCTGAATTTTTTTATTTTTGATAGCAAGCATATTTTCTTATTTCTTTTCTATTTCTTTATCATTTTTTTCAAATATGATTGTTTTTGGATATACATACCATAACTGTGGAGTTGATGCCCTTTGTTTTAATACATGGCTGGAAAGACTATGTTTAGAAAGCTTCAGAGAAAAAAAAAAAATAATATGTATGTGTTATTTAAATTGATAGTGTTAAATCTTGTTTGAAGTTATGCAGAAACTTATTGACCTTATTAAAAGCATATCTTGTGACGTTGTTTAAAGTTAATGATATCATCAAAACTGACAAACAACCTACATTGTCTCATTAGATATTCTGTTAAGGTATTTAAAAAAATTGTTTTATAATGTTTATTAATAAAAAAAAGTGTAAATGCAGTTTTATTCTTTTAAAATCTGCTACAGGTAATCATTTTCAACATTAAGATTTTTTTTTTTAAATATGGCTTTGCTGAGTTGTTGGTTGTTCACCTTTGGGCCTAAATATTCAATTACACCTTTTATAGATCAATGTGTTACCCAGACTTTTGTTGAACCAATTAAATGTGAATCAGCATGCTATTTTCATACATGAATAATTGATAGCCTATCGATGATCCATTTCTTTTGCTTTTCCTAATTCATTATTATAATGTGACACTAAAATTGGCTTTTACTTTATTTGTCTATCAAGTAAACATTGATAGTGACCTAGATTACTGTCATTTGTACACACTTTTAAAGGACAGGTTAATGTCCCCTTTTCAGACCATGTGATCCATGGGGGCTTACTTAGACTTAGGTCCTCCCGCGCCGTTCGGCGCATTGGGCGGCAAGCTGTCTCCATAATGATCTGTCACTGGCAATGTCTGAAGCCTCCTCCCACCTGGTGTCCACTGTTCTGAGGTCCTCCATGAAGGTGTGTCGCCAGGTAATACGAGGACGTCCCTGTTTGCGCTTTCCTCGTTTTGGCTTCCATGTTATCGCAACTCTTGGTGTGCGTAATTCATTTTGACGTAGAACATGTCCCGCAAACCTCATGCGACGCTCAGTCACAACCTCACTAAGTGTTCGACTCCCAGTTCAGCATAGGATTTCCTTGTTTGAGATCCGGTCTGTGTAACTGACTCCCAAAATCCGTCTCAGCCATCTCTGTTGAGCCACATTTAGTCTTTTCTCAATTTTGACAGATGACTTCCACGTCTCACATGCATATGTAGCAGTTGGAATGACGATTGTGTTGAGAAGGTGTATTTTTGTCTCGAGTCCAATGGCTTGGGTAGTCCAAATAGGCTGCAGCCTTTGGAAAATGCTCCCTGCCTTTCCTATTCGACATGCTACATCATGGTAAGCATCTCCATCATTTGTTATGATGCTGCCAAGGTACGTGAACTTGTCCAGCTCTTCAAGCTTTGACTCGCCAAGTCTGACGGGGACACCCTTTGCCTTATATCCAACTCGCATAATTTTAGTCTTATCCAAGTTTATGCGGAGGCCAATTTTGGGTGCCTCTCTGTCTAGGCTCTCCGTCATTTCTTGAATGCATTTATTTGTAGCCCCGAGTAGTGCAACATCATCAGCAAAGTCCAAGTCCGTCAATCGGAGTTGTTCATGCCATGGAATACCAAAGGCAGTCTGGTTCATTGCTCTCCTCATTATGTAGTCGATGGCTAGGAGGAAAAGGAAGGGAGATAAGATGCACCCCTGTCTCACACCTGTCTCGATTGTAAAAAACTCTGTTGTTCCCTCTTCTGTTTTAATGCCCCCCATGGGGGCTGATGATATAAAACTCATTTTTTTCTTTGGCCATTGGTTAACCATATTATCAATTGGCCAGCACAACAACCAATCGCCTTTACTTTGTAACATATGTAAGGTACTGGTTAGAGTTGAATGTCCTAAAAATCAATACATTAAAAGTCGAAGTCTTCACTGTTTTGAAAGCCAGGCAACACCCTATTTTTGTAAATGTAAATCAGTAATATATATTTTTATTTTAAATTTAGATTGACCTCCCTGCAATCAAAGGTCACTATCAACAACTGTATGGTCACTCCTTGAAGAAGGATGTTGAGGGAGACACCAGTGGAGACTACAAGAAAACTTTGGTCAAGATCATTGATAAAGTGGGTGAGGAGAAGCCAGCAGCTAAAGCCAAGGAGCCTGAAAAAGCTCAAACAGAGAGCCCATCCAAAGCTGCTGCACCTGTGGCTGTTAAATCAACTGAGAAGAAGGAAGAAAAGAAGGAAGTGAAGAAAGAAGAAAAGAAAGAGGAGAAAAAAGAAGAGAAGAAAGAAGAAAAGAAAGAGGAGAAAAAAGAAGTGAAGAAAGAAGAAAAGAAAGAGGAGAAGAAAGAGGAGAAAAAAGAAGAAAAGAAAGAAGAGAAAAAGGATGATGACAAAATCAATGAAAATGATGAAGATGCAGTGAAATTGTACAAAGCCATGAAAGGACTTGGAACTAATGAAGATGTAATAATTGAGGTCATTGTCAGGAACTCTAACTCTCAGAGACAAACATTGAAGAAAAGATATGAAGAGCTCTACAAAAAGGTACTTAACTAATGGTTACACAATTCAAATAGTCAGTGTCATTATAATGATCTTTTTACCACTAACTTAATTAAAATTTTTCCACTTAAATCAGATACTTTTTTTCTCTGTTAAATACTCTTCTTTTTTTTTAGAGTTACTCTGTCTTTATTTTTCTGTAGAACCTGGTGAAAGACCTGGACTCTGAACTTAGTGGAGATTTCAAAGAAGTGATCCTAGGACTAATGATGCCTCCTGTAGAGTATGATGCCTATATTTTGTCTAAGGCTATGAAAGGTGTGGGCACTGATGAAGCTGTACTCAATGCTGTCCTATGTACCAAAACCTCCACAGAACTCAAGGAAATCAGCAAAACTTACAAAACTGGTTAGACTGTGTATAATTAGTTGTTAGGCTTTTGACTTTCATTATTTTAATTAAAATATAGGCCAGTTTTACATATTTTTTCTATCATAAAAAACAACAAAATGTTTCTTTATCATATTTTGAAGGATGCAGTTTGTTTGTTTTCAGTCAAGGACTGATTCAATAATTCATGTTGATTCTCAATACATGTACAAGCCATGATTGCTCTAATGCAGCAATATGAATGTTTGTTTTCAGTATACAATAAAGATTTGGAATCGGAAGTCAAAAGTGAGACAAGTGGAAACTATCAAAATTTCTTAACCCAAATTTTAGATGGAATGAAAGAAAAAGAAACTAAAACTGACCAATCAGAGGCTGAGAAACATTCTAAAGCTTTACATGAGGTATGGGAAATTTTATAATAATTTGTGTGTGTGTGTGATAAAATTAAAGAAATCTTTCAATTATTTCATAAATTCTAATGAAACTTACCTAATATTCTAAATTTCTCTGTTTGCATAGAAACCATCTGCTGAAACAGTAGATGAAATTTTCAAAGGCAGTTTTGCTCAGATTAAAGCAACAGCCAAGACTTATGAAGAGGTGCGATAATAAATTACTCAATTGCTTTTGGTGCTTTTTAAAGATATTTTGTTCTGTAAATATTCTATTATCACAATTAAAATTTTAAAATTCTTAACTCTTTCTCTCCATAATTATGTACCACATTCTGATGGAATCAACGCCGGTATTGTCAGTTAGGAGAGAAGGAGTTAATGATATAACTAAAAATAAAAGAACATGTAATAAAAATTTAGCTTTCTGATCTGACTGAAAATAAAAGAAAATAATTATTAAGCTTGCAATTCATTAACTTTGGCACTAAATTTGACATCATATCTGGTGGGGGATATCAAAAAGAAAGAAAGATGCGCAACAAAAGAATATTCAAATGTTGCCATGAGCCTCGGAGTGTGCATCTGCTGGATGTCATAAATAATTGATTTACTATAGAATTTAACAGCTAATAAATGGAGAATCCTAATTGTTGAAGGGTGTGTTCCATGAGTTGAACAAAGCAAAAAGGTGTTTCATTTCTTAAGTGCTACTAGAATTTAATGTCTAAAAAGTATCTGGGAACATTATAATATAATGTTAATGTTCTGATTACAAGGTCGCCACACTTTGTCATCGATGTATATATAACAATGAGATGCCCTTGTACCTTAGCGAAGTGATTACTCCATATGTCCCCCAGAGAGCCCTGCGCTCAATGGACTCAACACTTTTAGTGGTGCCACATTTCTCCCTCAAAAGCTACGGTCTGCTGGCTTTTTCAGTGCATGGACCAAAGGTTTGGAACTCACTCCCCATTGATCTCAGACAGACAACATGCTACACCACTTTTAAGAAGAACATTAAGACCTAAGACCTATCTGTTTGAAACTTTTTTAGATTAATTGTCATTTTAGCTGTCGTGTTTGTGTTTGTAATGTTATTACAGCGCCTTGAGCCTACATTTTGTTTGTTTGTTAACAGCGCTTTATGAATAAAATTATTATTAATTATTATTATCAAACTATGTAGCAACTTTAAAGGCCATCACAATAAACTTTTCAGCTTGCATAAAATAGAATGGCTATACTGAATTATTCACCACTGTGAATATTGGGTATCAGCTAGTTTTTTGTTGTTTTTTTTAATGTAATTCTAGTGGACATTTAAAAAAGCTAATTGTTATAAAGATAAATACAAAAAAAAAAATTCTTAAGTCATTGCAATACTTTGGCTATTTGATATATTATGCATTAGTTCAGTTACAATATTCAAGCTTTCTTCTGATATCATATGAACAATACTGTTATTTAATTAGTTCTAGCCATAGAGAGAGAGTACAGAGAGTTCAGTAATTCTAACATACAGATAATATGTTCCAATTTTTTTCCCTATAGATGTTTGATGAGAGTATAACAGTTGCTATCAAGAAAGCTGGATGTGGGGATTCTGAAGGAGCTTACATTGCTATAGGTCTCAGATTTTTAAAAATTTGATCAATCATTTATTAGTAATTTAAAAAAAGTAAAGTTTCCCCTTTCAGACATTGCAATCTATGGGGCAGATGATGTTAAGGTCATCTGTTTCTTTGGCCAATGGTTAACAGGCAGGGTGTTATGTGGCCAACACACTGACCAACCACCTTTACTTTCCCCAACTAAAGTCGGGTACCCATTAGAGTTGGGTGGACTCAGGGGTGCCCTAAAAATCCCGAAATTCGTAATCCCAGTCTTCACCGGGATTCGAACCCAGGACCTCAGGTTCAGAAGCCAAGCGCTTAACCACTTGACCACCGCACCTCTTTATTAGTAATTAAAAGAGATTAAAATGATAAAATCATTGGCAATTGTTAGTTTACTAGTTTTATTAACATACCATTGTGCTGTCAGAAAAGATAAAGTATTTTTATTTATTTATCCATTGCCTAAATGTCTTGCATACAGTTTTATAATTTTCTTTAATACTGTTTCTAGTGAAGTGCCCTCAGGACAAATCTGAATTCTTAGCAGAAACTCTAAACGCTTCAATGAAAGGTCTGGGTACAAAAGATACTTTGCTTACAAGTATTATTGTATCTCAATCAGAGGTCAGTATTTTTAGTTTAATAGTTTGTAACTATGTTTTATGTCTTTTAAACTAATTGACTTGAACAAGTTGTGACTTAATCTCTAAACAAATAATTAGAAGTAGTTAATCTCTAATAATTCAAAAAGATGTTTGTCATTGTTCCAGAATGTGTTTATCTGTTTGATGTTCTGCACTTGATTTGATGCTGACAAGATTACTGACTTACATTACTTAATAACTATTCACTTTTTTTTTTTTGGGGTTCATACTCATTCAAGACAAATAAAATATACAAAACACATACTTATTCAAATTGATTGAAGAATTCCTACTGTTTATTGACAATATGGGATGATGAGCTTTTGTTTATAAATCTGTCTTTATTACACTAACACTCAATTTCTGAAACTTCTTTTTCAAAGCCCTAGGACATACTTGTTACTTTTGTGCAGTCCTATTTTGCATAAGTCTGTGCAGTTATTTCACTATTTCTACTGTCCATAACTAAAATGCACAATTCTATGTTTAAATTAATCTATTCTATAAACTAAACCTATACAGTCTTGTTCTTGTTGGTCTTAAGAAAAAAAAATTTCAGCTTTAATTAATTGTATTCTTATTTTCAATTAGTCTGACCTTCCAGCCATCAAAGGTCACTACCAACAACTCTATGGTCACTCCTTGAAAAAAGATGTTGAGGATGACACCAGTGGAGACTACAAGAAAACATTGGTCAAGATTATTGATAAAGTTGGTGAGGAGAAGCCACCAGAGAAGAAAAAAGAACCCAAAATTGTAAAAGAAGAGAAATCTAATGATGTACATTCTCAGGTAGGAGAAAAGAAAGAAGAGAAAAAAGAGGATAAGAAAGATGTCAACCTAGAAGAAAAGAAAGAAGAGAAAAAAGAGGAAAAGAAGGATGAGAAAAAAGATGATGACAAAATCAATGAAAATGATGAAGATGCAGTGAAATTGTTCAAAGCCATGAAAGGACTTGGAACAAAAGAAGATGTAATAATTGAGGTCATTGTCAGGAACTCTAACTCTCAGAGACAAACATTGAAGAAAAGATATGAAGAGCTCTATAAGAAGGTAAGATAATGTTGTTCCAAATATTCATTTTGTTTTGTCATTGGAATTAATAAAAAAAATGCATTCCACATACCAGTCAATAGCTTAATGCGCTTTATCATATAGAATTGATACAACCAAAATCTATATATTTACCTTTTATTCAATTCACTGACCTACTGTCAACTGGTTTTTAGTTAATCACATAAAATTTGGATTCCAGCTCATAGCAGGCCCTATGGTGATTTCTGAAATGTGGAAAACCAAGAAAACAAACGTGTCTGCTCTTAAAAAATAAGAAGAGAAGATGATTACATTCTACATGTGTCACTAGGTCAATCAAGTCATGCAAGCAGTCATACAAACTGTGTCACATCCAACTAGGGTTTCTAAGTATTTCCAATTGTCAAAATAGGGCAAGAATATAACCATAGAATCTAAGTACATAATTTCAGACTTAAGTCTGATGCTCAATCAAATGTTACTGATTAGTATTGAACAGAAGGATAGTTTACTTGAATATTTACTGCTAACATTCAAGCTGCTGCTTTGGATATTTTACTAAGAGGTCTTAGTAATGATACAGATTTATAGGGATGTCCATTTATTTCATTAATGTAAGCTCTAATTTAAAAAATAAGTAGAAAGTTGAAACTATCATTACAAATATTAACTGCAGCTTAAACAATTTTTATTGTATCAAGAATGTTTTGTTTTTTGTTTTTAAGCTTTTACTATTTAAAAAAAAAATGAAAATCTTATGTTTATTTCTGTTATAGGATCTAGTGAAGGATCTTGATTCAGAATTGAGTGGAGATTTCAAAGCAACAGTGCTCTCTCTGATGATGACTCCAGCAGAGTTTGATGCCTACTCACTAAACAAAGGCATGCAGGGCAAGGGATGTGACGAGGACACACTGATTGAAATTATTTGTACAAGATCTGAGAGTGAAATAGAAGAAATCAAGAAGGAATACAAGAAAGGTTTGTGACTGGATGACACACATTGCTTTGATTTAGTCACTTTGTTTTTCAAACTACTTGGAGACATTGAGAACAAATACTAATGGTGCTTTATCAATTAGTAACATTTGAAATGAGCCTCAACTAAAGAAATAAGAGTGCATATCACAAGTTTTACTTTTTTATTTATTGACTGACATACTAAGGATAAGATGTGTTGCCTGTTTGCAGATTTGACTCTTGATGGGGGCACAATAAATCTAATTAATTTCAGTTTCACAAAAGACAAGAGTGTGCTCCTAGGTTATGTTTCAGACACTAGCAATGAACTGTAAAGCATTTAATGAGCAACTCTACTTTTAGCCATCTTTGCAAAATTGAGTCATTTTAGTTTTTTTGGAAGTTTTTCTTGTACCAGTATTTATTGAGATAACTGGCCCATTTTCATGTATAAAGGTGTTTTAGAAAGGATTAAGATTGAAACTAGCTTTTTCTTTATATACTCTCTGCAGTAAATTGCATGGTGTTAATATTAATTGGTGTGTTTGATTATCCCCTCTTTATTGATTGGTACTTGGAATTACAGAGCCAGGTGTATGAGGTCATAATGGCTTAATGTCTAGGAGAATAACATCTTTGAATAATTGAGATATGTTCATGTATGATGCCCTCAGCCTGGTTATTTATCTTAAACTTAATTGGGGCATGGAGTGACATTTATATAGCTTGTTAGTTGCAATATCCAGCCAATGTTTAAAAATCCTTTAGTCAAACTCAGAATCAGAGGCTATTGTGCAAAGCTAGTATCTATGTAAGAAGTTCTTTCCTTTCTCCTACCAGATTACCAGCTCGTCTATCATGACAATTAATAATTATATTTCGAATCATCAGCGTTGTCTTAGAAGTAAAAGATTACTGGAGATGAATATTGCATAATTTAACATGGCCTTGATGATCATTCTTTAAACTAAATATTTTGCCACATCTTATACAGAGAAAGGTGTCATCTGAATTTGTTTTAACTTAAGTTATACTTTGATGTCTCAAATACCATAGGTTTTTTTTTATGAGTCTCTAAAAGTCTTTTTTTCAAAGCCATTGGCTGCAAAAGTTTTTCTTTTCTTTGCCAGTAGAAGTAATCAGGTTACAAATGAGATGGTGTTTAAAGCTGTTCCATTGTGCTTTTAACAGTATAGAAGATTGAGTTGATATAAGCTTTGTAACTATTGTCTATTCCAGACTTCAACAAAGATTTAGAGCAGGAGGTCAAAAAAGAATGCAAAGGTGATCTTGAAGACTTGCTGCTGGAACTTTTATCCAGCAAGAAAGAAAAAGGAGGAAAGACTAATGACAAAAAAGCAGAGGAAGATGCTAAGGCGTTATTTGAAGTATGAAGTTGTTTTTTTTAAACTAGATATTTGTTGGAATAGTCATTCATTTGTTAATGTTAATAGTATCAAAAACTTTTTTTAAAAAATAGTACTAATTGAACTGCTTTTTTGAATTATATCTATATAGAAGCCATCAGTTGATAATTTAAAGAAAATATTTATGAAGAGCACTCCTGAACAAATTCTGGCTACTGCTGCTCAACATAAGAAGGTAATTTTCTTCAAGATATCCTTAAGATAATATAGTAAAGTAAAGTTCCCCTTCAGACCTTGCTGTCTATAGGGTCATCTGTTTCTGTGGCCCACGGTTAACGAGGTTGTCATGTGACCAGCACAACAACTTATCGCTGTTACGTTTTCCCAACTTATGTCAGGTACCCATTAGAGCTGGTGGACTCCAGAAATGAAAAATCCCAGTCTTCACCAGGAATTAAACCAAAGACCTCTAGTTTGGAAGCAAAGCACTTTACTGCTAAGCCACAGCGCCTCCTTTAAGATAATATATTTCTAGCTAAATTAGTTACTGATATATATTTCTTTTTTTTAAACAGGGTATACATGTCTTATTATAACCACAATGCAAACTGTCTGGAAAGTCCTAAATTTGCATTCCAATTGTTTAATCTTAGATCAACATATCAGCTGCATCATGTCATTTAGTTCTAGTGGGGTATTTTTACATAATTGTCTCTGTTATAATTTTAGTTTGTCATATGTTTCTATGTTGTTTGTCTAGTTATATGGTGAAGATCTAACAGAATCTATCAAAAGGGCAAGCTCTGGAGACACTGAAAAGGCTTATCTTGCAGTTGGTAAGTACCAGCGCAGATTTTTTTCTGAAAATAAACCCTTTTCAGTTACTGGTAGTAATGGTTTATTTTTAAATATAATATCTTACATGTCATAAATTCTGATGCTAAGACACATGATTTATTAGATTTCTGAATATTAAGATGTTTCTGTCTTCATAGTTTATTAGTCAATTGTATTATTCTTATCTCAATATAGTTGCTCAGTACTACTAGTGACAAATAAAACTATATAGTTTACAGTTTAATAAATGTGTCTATCATCTCTCTGTCATTAGCCAAGTCTCTTATGAACCAGAGTCACTATTTCACTGAAAGATTGAATGATGCTATCAAAGGATTAGGCACCAAAGACACCCAGCTCATAAGAATATTGGTCTCAAGATCAGAGGTAATAGAACATACAGTTAAACAAATATTTAAGCTGCCCTTCATTTAATTGGCAGAATGTAAGAATCACTTGAGATATTGTACAGAATAAGAACTATTTAATGAACTATACATTTTGAAAACCATTTCAATGATTTTATTTTGTACTTTTCTATCTCTAAAAAAAAATAATTATTAAATGTGCAAACAAAGAGTAGATTACTGTGAATAGCATTTAGTTGGAAAATCTCCTGATTAGGAAACTACTGTGTAGCTCATCTCATATATTGGTCTTGTCATCTGAATGCTCCAACATAACAATTAGAAAGGGGAAGATTTAAAGCACTCATTTCAAATTACTTAGCCAGATTTTTTTAGAAATGAATTTTTAATGTTATCAGAAAGACTTGCCAGTGATCAAGGGACGCTACCGTAGAGTGTATGAGCGCACTCTCAGGCAGGATGTTGAGGGGGACACCAGTGGAGACTATAGAGCGACTCTTCTCAAAATCATAGACAAAGTGGGAGAAGTGGAAGACACATCAGTGATAGAGGAGGAAGAAGATGCCAAACAACTGTATAAAGCTATGCATAGAGTGGGCACAGATGAAGACACAGTAATTAGAATTGTTACAAAGAACTCCAACGCTGACAGACAGAGGCTAAAGGTCAGGTATCAGGAACTATATAAACAGGTTAGTATATATGTATTCTTTTTTCATTCTATGTGTAAGCTATAGTTCCAGTGTTAACATTGCAAAAAGAAAATTTTGTTGTTCTAATTTTTTTTACCACAATTTTTAAAGATAATTGTTAAATATATATACTAAGTAGTTTTATATATTATAATATATTTATAATATTTCTAATTAATTTTAGTTGTCTTTTTTTTTATTTTAAAGCTTATTTTATTAATAAACATTACAAAAAAATAAAAATTTGCTTTATGATTATTTGAGTGCCAGTATAATATTTACAAAAGCATTTTTGGGGGGAAGGGGGTTATGGTTGGCATTTTACAAATTACTTTTTGATCTTGGTTATATTTATCCATTATCTTTCTTCTAATCATTTTGAAATCACAATGTTTGAAAATATACTGAAATAAAAAAAAATTTTCAGACAAATTTTGGCTATTTTAAAACTATATTTTAGGACTTGATGAAAGATTTAAGATCTGAACTAAGTGGTGATTTTGAGGACACAATTGTGGCCATGATGATGCCAGCAGTGGATTACGATGCCTTCTGCTTGTATGAAGCCATGAAAGGTTTGAAAACAGACAAAGCCACCCTGATCGGAATCATTTGCACCAAGAACAATGATCAGATGGAGGCTGTTAAACAAATCTACAAACAAAGTAAGAACAGAATTTATCTTCTCTAATTTTCACATGTTATTTAAAAACAAAACAGTATCCCAAACTGTATCGGATATTCCGTTCCTTTGGTCACATCAGCTGCACGGAGAGGGGGTAACTGCTGTGTGGGCGACAATGTTCCAACCATAAACAATGCCCAGGCTTTCATCTCACTTACCTGCGATATTTGTGGACGTGAGTGTCTCTCCAAAATAGGGCTCCACAGCCACAAGAGGAAGTGTGCGAGATGCGTTCTACGACTGAAGGAGGCCAACATCACAAGTTGTGCTTATTCATTGGTTTTAACTCTCTAAGAGGAAATCATTTTTTTTTAATCATAATATTGATTTTTGAAATGAAGGATCTCTTTGTATATATATCTTTCCTAACATGAGAACTATTTTTGTCTTGGTATTTTTGTGTGTGTTTTTTGCCTGCCCTTAACATTTATTTTCAGAACTTTGTTTTAATCCTCAAATGTTTTTAAATGTTTATCTCACTAATATTACCATCTTAAATCTATGCCTCAGTCTATGTTTGTATTGTGGACAGATAATTATGTTGGTTAGTAAAATTACAAAGTAAAAGACTGACCTTTTTCCCCTTTTAGATTACCAAAAAGACCTTGAACTTGAAATAGTCAAGGACACAAGTGGCGATTTTAGGGAGTTACTCTTGCAATTAGTAAGTGGACAAAGAGACCAAAGGACTGAAGTCAACAAACCCATGGCAGAAGAGGATGCTAAACTTATCCATGAGGTAGGCCTACATCTCACATGTAAACTTGTAGAAACCAGACATTTTTTTTTATATTTATGAATATCTTTGAACTTTATCTACATTTCACTGCGGTCATTTTTTTTAAATTCTTATTTCTGTTAATTAAAGAAACCAAGTGCAGAAACTTTGAGAAGAATTTTAGTCACCAACAGTCGAGAGCAAGTCATTGCTACAGCCGAAGCTCATCAAAAGGTCAATTATTTATTACACTCTTCAAAACTACTTTAATGAAGCATTTAGGGAAAAAAAATGTGAAAACTGAGTTAAATGACTTGTCATGTTTCCAAAGCACGACAATATTTTACATTAATTTATAATATGAGAAAACGTGTGTTTATAAAGTGTTGAATAACAGATACTAAGTATGTTTTCATGTAGAATCTGCAAATTTAATGGTAGACAATCCATCTGGCATTGATTAGAGTCTACAGCTATCTAAATATACCCACAATATGAGATTGTGCTCAACTTCTACAACTATAAAGAGAAGAAAAAAGTTAGGCAGATGTATTCATCCAATTATTTGTCAGCTACTATGTAGTCAGTGTACAAATGGCCTCACTTTTTCTCCCGACATAGAGACTAATTTAGAATATTGACTAGATACTTTTGCAAATCACTAACTTGACATGTTATGTAAACAGCTCTACAATGAAGATATGTTGGACTCTATCAAGAAGGCCAGCCATGGAGAGACAGAAGATGCCTATGTAGCGTTAGGTAATGTGTTTGCCAATATTTCTGTATTTGCTACCCCAAAAAATCACAATAATCATTGCTTAGTTCTTCAAACATTTATATAAACTTTTTACTCATCATTTATGTTGTTTTCTTAATTTGGTCATTGTAAAACAAGTTAGGTAAATTGATTTAGTGATGCATGAACTTAAACTTTACTTACACTACACAAATGGTGTTGAATTATATTAAATTGTAAACAAAAATATTGTTTCAAAGATCATTTACATTCTGTAGCCATTTTTTCTTGCAACCATGAACTCAAAAAAGTTTATTCATTCATTACCAATGTAATGTCTACTGTTTGAGTTTGAAAAAGATCCTAATAAAATTATTTTATCTCAACTTTAGTGAAAGCACTTCAAGATCCAACAAATTTCTTTACTAAAAGTTTGCATGATTCAATGAAAGGCTTAGGAACTAATGACAAACAGCTGATTAGAATTTTGGTTTCTAGATCTGAGGTTTGTATTGACAACATTGCCATATTATAGAATTAATGGAACTATATTATATTATTAAGTTTAGCGGTAATCAATTTACTGTATCATTCTAGATATATACTGCAACTTAGGATATTTAAAAATATGAAATATCGCTTACACCTAACATGTGTAAAAAATGAATAGGTGGTGGATGACTGGATTGGTATTTAATATAATTCAACATTGTGGGGACAAAAATTCCTAAATTCCATATTCTTTCTGTCTAACCTTTCAAAATCTTGACTTGTAGCAAAGTACTGAACACTGAAAGAGGTTATAAAGTATTTTTTTAAAATTGTTTTTACAGATTGATCTTCCAGCTATTACTGACAAGTATCAAGAGTTGTATGGACACAGCCTCCAATCTGATGTAGAGAGTGACACCAGTGGGGACTACAGGAAGACTCTACTTGCTATCATCGCCTCCTGGGGGGAGAAGGGAAAAGAACCCAAGACAGAACAAAGCAACCCAGCTAAGAAGTGAAAGGATCCCTTATAAAATAGGGAATTCAATTTTCATTAGATCACAATCTCATGCTGTGATTTAAAAAATACACTAAGAATTACTTTTGAAATTCTAATCTATTTTGTATTCAGTATTGATGTAAGTAAAAAGTAATCTTTTTTATTGCAATAGAATACACTGTATATTGTTTGTTTGTTTTTTTATATTTCATCCACAGTATTGAATTATGTACATTGGCCAAAATAACTGTGATAAGTAACATGTAACTGTGATATATATGGTTATAAATACTAAATTTACTAAATGATGATAATGTAATATCTTGTTCTTCTTCTAGCCAGCTTTTTGCTGCTGAGCTGTAGGCTCTTTTTCTTCTTCTGTTGTTCAGTTCTGCCACTCAGAGTGATAATGTTAATGTAATGGTAGTTTTGTCTGCCTAAGGTGGATTAAAATGGGAAATTCAAACAGGATTAATTCATTTTCATAAGGGTGGGCACAGTATCTACAAAAGGTGGATTAAAATGGGAAATTCAAACAGGATTAATTCATTTTCATAAGGGTGGGCACAGTATCTACAAAAGGTAGATTAAAATGGGAAATTCAAACAGGATTAATTCATTTTCATAAGGGTGGGCACAGTATCTACAAACCCCTGTTAAGGTAATAATTTAAAGGTGGATGTTAATTGGGGAAATTTATACTATCCAGTTTGAAGTCGTCTTTTCTTAGTACAAACCTCAACCTGGTTGAGCCTCTCCTCTTTGTAATTGCTGGCCAACATGGACTTGAGATTGGGTTAGTTTGCTGGTCTGGTTCTTCCATTGATGACCCTGCTTTTGACAGTCTATCAGCCTTTTCATTTCCTAATTTCATTTGATATGCTAAATAATGTAATAGAATGTGAACTGTTTTATATAACTTTTTTGATAAAATGAATTTTATTAATTTTATTTTACATATTTAAAATGTTTTTTTTTTCTTTTTACTTATTATCAATTCGATGAAGTGATGGTACTATTGGACTGTCATGGAATCAAGAAACTATTCCCAAATGTGCCTACAATTAACATGTGATATATTTTCATTAAGATTTATCTTATTAATCAATAAATACCATGTACTTTTACCATACAAAGCAAATTAATGGTACTGGATTTTTTTTCACTTGTGTTTGCTGCTGACTTTTTGTATATACTAGTTTATAAAAGAATCAATTTACAAGTACCAGAGTTACAGTGGTACTTTAAGATTTACTGTATTTTTAGTTTTTGCATAAATTCTTTGTTTAGAATCATTTTAAGACTTAACACAAAAAAATGTATTGCATTTTGTTGACATTAAAAATTTAAATTAAGAAACACCATTGAACTTATTCTTATTTGCCTTAATCAATTTTCATGTGTAAAAGAGAAAAAAAAAAGGACACCAGTACTAGTTCTTTGTATCTGATTCACAAGGAATGGACTTTACAGCCATCTTTGAGATCACAGGAACTGAGAAATGTACCCATCTTTGAGATCACAGGAACTGAGAAATGTACCCATCTTTGAGATCACAGGAACTGAGAAATGTACCCATCTTTGAGATCACAGGAACTGAGAAATGTACCCATCTTCATGTTCACAGGAACTGAGAAATGGGCTCATCAATCTCTTGTTTCCCTGGCAATCCAGTTATTAAATAGAAACTACCATATCTGATGTAAATTATGGGTGAGTCTGGGTGTGAATGTACACATTGTTTAGTGTAATGCAAATATTATTGTTATCTTCAAACATAGAGGAGCTATACTATACATCCTACACAATGCTAAGCACAGTTACAAGGTAACATAGGTACTGGCCCCAGTTAGAGCAAAAATCCTAGCTTGTAGCATATTGAGACAAATTTTGTGAGCTACAAATTAATGGTACCGGTTACTGTACCATATTCAGATTTTCAACAGCTTTAATCATGTGATAATGGTAGAATAACAGTGCTTGACATGCATGTGACAGGTATTACATGTGTGTAGCATGTAGGTATGGCATGAACTCAGAACAACATGAAGTTCATTTAGCAACACTAGAATAAAATATTTACAGCTACAAACATTAAGATTAACTTTCCTTTTGTAGAACATACTTTAGAAGCTTTGTGTTCTATGATTTAGTGACAATTAGAACAAACTTTAATCAGTCCACTCTCTGTTGCATATTCAGACTAACTTGTTCATTAGATCTTTTTTATTTTAGTAACACTAGCCTTATAGAAACAATGTGCTTAAAAGATCTGGACCATAGTGAATTCTTTTTAGCGCTTTCATATATTACTAAACTGAAATCTAAATTCTGAAAATGAAGAACGTTAATATTTATATTAGCTTCTCTTTTGAATGGTTAATTTCCTTAGTGTTTGGGAACAGGAAATGACTAAATTAACATCATAAAATACTTCTTTAATGCCTAGTAATCATTTTTAAGTCTGACTTGTGGATATTTGTATATATATATAAGCGTTAGGCCAGTTATTGTCTTTCACTAGAAGTTGATCAGTATTCTGAAAGCCCACTGCTGGCAACAAACGAGCATGACATTTCTTTTGACATTTTGAAGAACCAAAGTTTAAATTACAATCTACATTTTACTAAATCTATTCTTTAATGTGCACAAATTCTGAACTAGTGAAGATAACATTATGATTTAGGTTTGGTCTTAATGTACTTTTATTTTTGTACATATATGTTTATAGTCAGTATTTAATTTTCTAAATTATTTAAATGGAAAAAAAATTGGATTTAACTTGATAAAGTTAACCTTTTAAACAATAGATGTAAACCATTTTTTCATATGTATGAAGAAACCAAAGGTTGATACAACCTATTACAACTCTTGTTACTAAATGATTAATTTCCTATACTATTCAACACAAAAAAAAACAATGCATTTTAGATTTTGAAATTTATTATTGAAAACAAGTGCAGTTTATGATTCTGCTTCTTCCTCTGGCTTGTTAAAGACATAAGTGAGGCAACATTTACCACAGTACTGTCTATCAAAATGAGAAGCCATAAACACACCAGCACCACAGTATTTGTTGGGGCACTCACGACGAAGGCGGGTGATTTTGCCATTCTCATCAACCTGTAAAAATAGTCTCATTTTATTTGAATTGAATCTAACATGATTTTATATTTAAAAGTTTCTTTTTTTTAAGATTGCTCAGTATAGTGAGTGATTACATTATTGTAGTAATTCATAGGTGTCCTAAGTAGTCATCATAGCAATCTATTTACATCTTAACATGAATTTGTGCATCAAACATATAAAAATAAAAGGTTTAGAAGTAGACCTACATTTTCTTAAATGTTAAACATTTTAGTTTTCATCATTAAAAACATTTATAACAAAAAAAAAAATATGATTAAATTGGCTGTTTTAATGTGTTTTACATTTTTCCCGATGTTCTTATTGAATTTATTACATACCTAACCCATACCTCCCACGGGATGGTAGAGATAGAGGCAGGGTTCCATGGACCATTGGGTGGGGTGGGTTGTGTATATATACACTCACACACATAAACTCAACATTTGTAATCAGGCCAACATAAAAACAGCCTCTGAAATTATTAGTTCTAAGGAGAAAGGATAAAATGGGTTCCACTAGAGGCACAATGAAAAGGGTTTTAACATGCATGTAACAGTCTACAAGCCAGGGATTGCTCAGTTGAATGTAGTTACATATTCATTTCAATGGTGTCCTAAGTGTCATCATAGCAATCTGGCTGAGAGTTGTACCAAGGGTTCAAATCCCAGTCAATCCAGTTATTAGCATTCTATGAATCATTATGGAGATAGGAAGCATAATGTTGGACGCCCCCCCCCCAAACCCCATTATGGGCATAATGTTGGACGCCCCCCCCCCCAAACCCATTATGGAAAGCTAACATAATATAACATGCCTGACATTGCTTATTACTTATCTAGTGGTTACTATATTACAGGCCCAACTGGAATATATTATGATGACATGAGCTCCAATAATAAATGCTGTTCATTAGGATATCCACGTTGTCAATAGAAATAGATGACACTTATATTTAAAACTTAAAATCACCTTGTACAAATGTGAAATTAGCTTCATGGGGGAATAAATAAAAAAAGCAAGATTTTTTAACCCAATAGCTCCTATTTCCAGTTCAAAAAACCCCTTTCAAAGTCCTAAGCAAGGAGGGATAACTCCGTATTTAAAAAAAACTAAAAAATATGTATTTTGCAAAAAATAATCAAATTGAAGATCTAATACAACTAAACAAACAGATAACTTTAAAAAATAGAACTATATGTCTAGTTTTAAAAAATATATACGTTTAATACCACTAGATTATAAAAAACTTCAAAAATACTCATTTTCCCACATGGGGGCTTATACACTGGGGCTATGGGCCTGTTCGTTTGAAAAATTATTTTAAAAATAAAAACCTTCCCGATTTTATTAAAAATAGAATCGGTAATCTCCAAAATTATTTGTAATCACCTGCAGAAGGAGCTAATGGGTTAAAGGAATAACTTGCAATAATCTATACCAGATAAATCTTTTTTTTTTTCAAAGTAAGCAATAGACGTCTATGAAATCAAAAGTAAAGCACACATGATTGCTCAGATCTTTTTTATTTACATCCATAGTTCAATGGTGTCCTAAGAGTCATCAACGCAATCATTTGAATGTAATGACTAACTAACCTTGTAGTATTTCAGCACAGCAAGCTTGACCTTCTTCTTCTTGTGCTTATTTTTCTTAGGGGTTGTGTAGTTCTTCTTCTTGCGCTTCTTACCACCACCTCTAAGTCTCAGCACTAGATGGAGGGTAGACTCTTTTTGAATGTTATAGTCAGATAGAGTACGTCCATCTTCAAGCTGTTTTCCTGCAAAAATCAACCTCTGCTGATCTGGAGGAATGCCTAGAAAATACAGGGAGAAAAAATTGCGTAAAGAAAACTTAGCACTTTAAATTTCTAATACAATTTCAAAATATCTTATCCAGATAAAGCACATTTTTTATAGGCTTAAAGAGAAACAGTGATTGTCTTACATTTTGTTTGGATTCAGCAGGATCTGTGTATATCTTTTCCAAGCAAGCTGCTGATATTTTCAGACTTGCAATGAAATGATAGTTTGTTGTTTCTTCTCATACGAAAAACCTTAAGCAACAAGTGCTATAAGGCTCAGACATGGAAGAGGTTTTGTTTTTAATTTTAATAATAAATAAAAACACACTAACCTTCTTTATCTTGAATTTTAGCTTTGACATTTTCAATAGTATCACTGGGCTCGACCTGAAATAGAAAATTTCATTTTAATGAAAGGAAAACATTAGACATTTTTTAGATCTAGAATTAATTATTTCTGAAGCAGAGCTGCAACTAGATCTGATAAGTGTTAGGAGAAATTGTTAATATTTGAATAAAAAATTGTAAAGAGAAAATGGAGAACTTCAAGAGAAATCAGCAACAGACAGTGTAAGCAGATTATTAATAAACAATGACAGCAAGGTGTTAAAAACCTTTTACATTTTTTAAAGTAGTTTGTACTAACCAATGGAAACAATTTGAAATCATCTTTCAAACTGCAATTTTTTCTTATCTCCACAATTCTAAACAGTCCAAGGAGTGAATTCCAATTAGGCCTATTCTTATAAGTTTTAAATAGTTTGTTGATTCAAGAAAACATATTGCTGGTAATAACACTTTCATAAATTATGTAAAAATGTTATGGATATATCAACTACCATTCTTAAGAATTAGAGAACTATTGAAGTAACAACTTCTTTTTGGAAAATAATTCTGTAAAGTTTTACCCCCTCCCCCCGCCAAATTAAGACATATTTACCTCAAGTGTGATGGTCTTGCCCGTGAGGGTCTTAACGAAGATTTGCATTTTGCCACCTGTAATTAAAACACAAAAGCACAATTAGCCCTGATTAGCTAGATTTGAGGTAGTGGTAAGTGGATATTTAACAAAACGTAAATATTGTCAATAAATCAAAATTCCAAAAACATCAATCTAATAAACTTGTCTTGAATCACACTCAATCAGGTATATCTACTGTAGTTAAGACTTTGGCCTAACTTTTACTAAACTTAAGACGACTTAAGTTTACCCCCAAGCCAATGCAAACTTCAATGGGACCTAAAATACTGAACTTGTGGTCAAACCTGTAATTAAGAAACTTGCAAATTTAATTAAAATGGTAAGTACCCTAAGACGTAAACACACATAAGACAGAATTTGGGAAATGTATGTATGTTGTGGGCCTGGTAGCTAATTAAGTCTTATAATTATAATTTAGTTAGACATTTCAATTTTGCATTTAGTTAAGTCTTTGCAGCTTTATCATACTTTTATTTTAATCTTCTAGATCTATTATAAGCAAAGTAGATCTAGAATCTACACGCCAATCTAGGACTACTCCCCGCTCTTTTTTACCAATGAATGAATGATTCTATTCTAGTAGAGTAACGGATGGTTGTCGGCCACCCGGGTTTCGTCTCGCATATCGGCCACCTCGATGTATTATTATTAAATCTTCTTTATTTGAATGTTTACTACCCAACTTCCGTATAAATATTGCGCATGGACTATTTTGTCACACTTCCGACACGTACAGCTCCCTTTTATATTGAGAGAAAGTAATTTTATCTGGGGTCAAAGTAGACTACTGTAAAACTTAGCTTTTTTTCTCCCAAGGGGAAGAACGAGATAGGGTCTGGAGCTAAGACAATTTTTAAGCCCCTAGATGCATTACCCAATTAAAACCCAGATATAATGCTTCTAAATAGGCACTAGAAACAGATAAATTGTACAACCCAGACTCTCTTTTCCCACTTAACATGTAAATAGGGGGTGGCCAACAAGTTTTACCTTTCTGAATAAGAAAACATATCGTCATATGACGCTAGTCATCAAAGGGAAATAACTTGACACAGTACTTATGGGGAAATAAACAAATTGTTATTGTTTTTTTTTTAAACATTTACAAGAATAATTTTGTTGTTTGATAAAATAATATAGTAGAAAATGTATATTTAAGTTATGTATGTGTTCTTGTGTGTGTTTGTTACATGTTTCACAAAAAAAAAAATTCGTAACATATTTATAAAAAAAAAGTTAATGTGGTGTATGCAAAACGTATAACCATTTATTTTAAACCATTTAATATGCAACAAATATGTACAAATGTTATAGCACTTAGGTGCCCATATATATACAATAATAAATTGGCATCAATGGGCAGCTGAAAAAAAAAAGTCACAATAGCAATATCATTGTAGACCTCGAGCCTACAATTATTGATCGACCAGGTGCGCTAAATGGCCATTGTGTGAAACATCAAAATTCTAAGAGATTGTCAAAATCAAAAGAGAGTATACTACATGAAGTCTCTCTCCCCCCCCCCCTTTTTTCCACGTCTCTTAAGCATACCATTACACGCTCTAAAAAAAAAAAAAAGGCAGGTGAGAGAGAGAGCAGGAGACTAGCAATTATCTGACTGGTACCATAAAGGCTAAGGTGAGACAGGCACGCACTGCGCTAGTGGAGCTGTGCTACGGGGGAAAAAAAGTGCCCCGTAGGTAGACTAGAGAGAATACTCCTCTTCTCTCCCCCCCCCCCCCAAACAGAGGCGATTTTTTCCCCTAGCGCGACCAGCTAAGCTAGGCCCAAAGTAGTGGCCGTGGTGTGACGTCAGTTACAAGCCGAGAATGAAAGCGTGGAGCGTGGGAAAAGTGATAATATGGCTTGTGTCGTTGCGCTAATGTACAGAATAATAAAATTAAGGATGAAATGTCTTAATAATAACATGTTTAATATATAGAAGACATCTATTTCCTTTGAAGTGTCCGATAAATCTCCAAACCGGCCAACAACTTTTACAGAGACAAAAATCATGACGAAAACTTTTACGCATCAGAAAACCCAACCTACCCCTCTTCACATCAGATCTAATTTTAACTATGCGTAGATACTTCGATTTTCCGGTCGCGCAAGATTTTTTTTGGTTACCGGAACCGGTAGTATTCGTGCGGCAGTATTTAAGCCGAAAGCAGTGGTGATTTCGTTCCAGTCTGGTTTTGTCTTCAAAATCAGACACAAAAGGATAATCGGAGCCCTTTGTTTGTTCAAGGATCGGATATCAGTTAATTCTTTGGATTTATATCAGTGCTTTTCTATCGTCTTCATGGAGTTCCAGCGTGTTGAGCATAGGGGTAAGTTGACCATCCATAGTTTTTTTATTATTCTGAAAAGCATAGTTATTTAAGTCAATCCATGTACCTTAATATCTAATCTAACTATTTTTGTTCATATTATCGCAATAAGTGTTACACTTTTTTAGTAAAAAGTGACCCAGTGCATCAAGTATCTTGGCTAGAAAACGAAACTAGCCGCCATTACTAACCGGAAATGATAGATTCAATGGTTATCAATGGCTGCATAGCTTTTTTGTTAGATCGATTTTTTTTTAATCCATCATCTAGAACAGATTTATTTAATCATCCGTGATTTTGAATGTTATTTTTTAAACTTTTAGAATGATTTCAACCTAGTTCAATTGATATTTTTCGTTTTTAGTTAAATTTAAGTGATAATTCTTGCAATAGCTGGTAATATAATTGCGATAATTATAAAACAATTTTTATACACAATTTTACGTGATAGTTACCATAATAATCACTACTAATTATGTTATAAACAAGTTATAAACAAAATAAAACACAAATCAATTGAAATATCATTTTATTTCAATGAAAATAAATTTTCAGATATTAATCTATAGATCTACTTAAATCTACTATATTCTCTATATGATTTAGGATAATTGTAGAAATTTATTTTAAAGTAAAGGCTTGGCTGGACTTGGACTTATGAAGTTGAGCCTTCTATTTTACATTAAATGTCTTATTAAACTGCATTTTATTAAAATTGTACATATGTGTAATTTTGTTTGAAACATTTTTTTTTTCACAATTAAATAAAACTAACTTTTTTTTGTTACATTTTCCCCAGATAATGTGGGCGTGGCAGGCCTTGATGTCGATGTTGTTGACAATAAATTTCGAAGGCTGGCTGCCTGGTCGTGCGGTTTGCACGCTGGACTGTCGTTCGGACTTATCGATGGTCCCGGGTTCAAACCCTGCCCGCTCCCATCCCCCGTCGTCCTGCGGGAGGTTTGGACTAGGAAGTAATTATCTTCAACTCTGAAGGAACATCCGAAATAAGTAAAACATTTTACAAGGCATATGACTGATGTGAAGAACTTTTGCAGGAAGATTACCCGCAGCTGGCACCTAGTTGCACCCTACTTGGATAAAAAAATTTCTATCGATGCTGCTGGCAAAAAGACACCTATCCAAGTCCTAAGACAGCACTGAACGACCTAGTATGGTGAAGAAGTTGCGACCTGAAGGTGATGTTGAGGCTACTGAAAGGCCAGGTAACACAGAACAACACTGAGCTTGTTGTTGCAGAAAAGCGGTCAGTCTTTTAAGGTAATAACTTTTACATTTTCTTTTGTAAATTCATTTTTATAGTTTCAAAACAATTCCTTTTTAGGTGTCTCAACCCTTTTGACATTTATTATATTTATTAACAGGGCTTTTTGGCAAGATGTTGACTGGACCGTGGATGACACTAATCTACAAAATGAAAGATGAAACATTTTAAAGATACCATTTATGCAGCTATTATATTTATTCTCTTGTTTTCTAGATCTCTCATGTGAAGGTCTGCATTGACAAACTAAAGCCACTAAAGGCCATTGTGGATTCTCCAGAGAATTTCAATACTAACTGATTGCTTTGGCCAGACTCTCGTTCTGAAAACCCTGAGAAATGTGACTGTTGATGAAGTATTTATCAAGATCACTAAAGAACTTGCTGAAGGTTTTTGTAAGGTGCTACAGAGACAGTACTTCAATTGATAATTTCCAACAACAAACAAATCCATTATGTGCTTACCCATCAAATAGTTAGATATATTTTATTTTAATGGAACATGTTGCATATCTGGGATGTTATTTATTTAATGTGAAAAATATAATTTCACAATACAGATGATAATTGTGCTATGAACCATTTATATTAAGTCTTGATAATTTTACCTTTTCAGCAAGCCTACATTGGTATGCATTAAAAGTATTTATTCTATTTCAGCAAAACAGATAGGGTACACCCAAACAATGTTCATCTTCAAACAATCATGCATGATCCTCGCAAGCTTTGGATACTGACGTACATTTGCAAACGCACTCAGACTGATGACATCAAGAAATCTATATTTGTTATTTACATTATATGTATATTTAAATACTCTTTTTTTTTTTAAATTTGTTTTAATTTTGTAAATCTTGTATAATTATCTCAAAAGTCTAGATTAAAATGTTACAGCTCTCAAAGTATGAAATAGAAATTTTTGTTTTTATTTTTGTGTTGTTTTTCCAACATGCTATTCATCCAAAGTTTATTATAAGTATCAGCAAAAAGTTGTTCATTTCAGTTAAAAGCCTAAAAAGTAATTTATGGCTAAAAAAGTTGCAACATTTTAAGTGTCAACATAATGAAAACTTCTGTCTCAGATTATAATAAAATAAACAAATAACACATAATCATGCATGCATTCCTGTAGAAAACTTCATTTAAATTTCTCAATTAATTAAAAATTTATAACCAACATAAATTTTGGTTGTTATAACCATAAGTGTCAACATAATATTTTGTCGAAAAAAACTCAAACTTGTCATTCCACATTTATCAAAAATCAAATTTTCAAAAAAATTCTTATCTCAGTGTTAAAATGGAAAACACATAATCATGCATTTCTGTTTAAAATTTCATTTAAATATCTCAATTGGTTAAAGAGTTATGACCAACATAAATTTTGGTCGTTTTTTAAATTGTCGTTCCACGTTAACAAAGAAAATTTTTTCTTAAACGTCTTTCTCAGCACTATAATAGAATAAATAAATAACACATATTCATGCATTTCTGTTGAAATTTTCATTTGCATATCGCTATTGGTTAAAAAGTTATAACCATGTAAGTGTCAACATTTTTTTTTTTTTATCGTTTTCGAAATGTCGACCCACATTTAAGAAATTAAAAAAAAAGTTTCAACTTCTATCTCAGAATTATAAAGAAGAAATAAATAACACATAAACATGCATTTCTGTTGAAAATTTCATTCAATTATCTCTATTGGTTTAAAAGTTATGACCATTTATGTGTGAATATGTATTCCGTTTCTGTCGTTTTTCAACACCTACCCCATCATCAAGGGCTTAACACAAAAAAATGTTAATAGATATCCCAGATTTAAAATTGTCATAATTATCAGAACATAATTGCGCATTTCTATGGAAAATTTTATTACATTATCTTTAAGCGTTAAAAAGTTATAGCAATTTAAATGTATAAGCTCCTCCTTTCGGTCACAATTTTTTGGGTATTTTAATAGGCTAATTTTCCGATACTAAAATGGTCATAACTTATGTTCTAATTAACCTAGAAGCATAAATGAGGTATCAATGAACTCCATTCAAAAAGATCTATCTAACTATACTAGTTTCATTTAGATTCATTAAAGTTGAATTTTTTATCAAAGTACCTACTATGCGTAGTGATACATTACAAAATAGCTATTTTTATAGAAAAAAGGATGACGAATTCATTGACACCATCAGTTTATTCATAGGTTAGACCATTACGGAGTTATGAATTTTGAAACTTAAAAATGGCCGGAGAATGGCTTAGCGTGTCCGACAACCATCCTTTACTCTAGTACTGTTTTACAATGTTTAGTTTGCATCGTCATGAATAGCTAAAAAATCTTCAATTTATCCTTAAGAATCAGGTGATCAGCCACAGGAATATAAGAAAATAAAGCAACAAATAGATCTAGACTGTATATTAAATTTGATTCTAGACTCTAGAAACCTTGGTAAAAAAAATGCATGTTTGTAATTGTAAAATTAAAATGTTTTACGTTTTGTATGTTCCTTCTGAGTTGAAGATAAATCTATTTCCTAGTCCATACCTCCCGCAAGATGATGGCAGCAGGCAGGGTATGGACCCAGGACTATCGAGAAGAACGTCACAGAGGAATGTCACAACTGAATCTTTTAACTTTCAGAAATTCAGTCCAGCTGAAATCACACGACCTGCCCCGCCAGGCAGCCATACCCTAATTAATTAAATTAATCTTCTAGTGGCCGAGGATTTCTAGATCTGGAATCTAGCGCTCTAAATATTTTCATTTTTTTCCTTGGTCAAATAATTACCAATTTAGATCTATAAACAAGTAAAAATATTAAATATTAATAATAACATCAAAATGCTATCACGTTGTCGTGAAAATGTCATGGCGGTGGCCATGCCTTTTTTAACAGCAATAACATTTTAAGTGCACTAGACAATATTTTCAAAGCTAGTATTGATGAGCTATCAATTTAAATTACATGGAAATGCTATAAATACAAAAAGAAAACAATAAATTGTAAATGATATGAGAAAAACTAAAATAAAGTATTTATTGTGTAGCTGACGAAAAAATCTCACCACTCTAGAAGTAATGGCGAAACCGGAAAGGACCTCATGCGCAAGTCATTTCCTAACCTGTATCCTTCTTCATACTCTCAAATACTAAACTGTCGTTTATTTATTTTATCTTAATACTGGTAGAAATAATTTAATGTAGCTCTATATCATTGAATTATATGTATTGATAGATATATATATATAACTAAATTATTTCATTTTTTTCTTACATTACTTTTTTTTCTTTTTTTTTACGAGTATTTTTGTTGGATTTGAGAGTTTTTTAAAGTTGACCCTTGCACTCTGACCTTTCATCGGTAAAAATTTGTGGGGTGCAGATACAAATATATCTAGATCTAAAGCATAAGACTTTTAAGATATATTGATCTATGGAAATGACGGTCATTTTTATACGAGTGTCCACTCATTTAGACTATGCCGTTAAATGTCACTCTATATTTAAAAAAAATATATAAATAAATTGCTTTTGTATAGTGCATCTTACAGCATGCTCAGAGCGATAGTGTCCAATCTTTTTTGTGGAGAGCGGGTATTTGGGAAAAAGGCTTTCTTGCTGTCTTTAGTCTCAGCCAATACAACGGTTTATATGCCTCTCAGTCATGGACAAAAATATAGCTCTACAATTCCTACAAATAGATAGTTTTTGTTTTAAACTTCCCAAAAGCATTTTAAAAAAAGAAGCACATATATAGGATAAATAAATTCAGAATTTTCTATACACAAACTTTAATAATAAATGACTTTTAATTGACTGTTTGGCATAAGTGTTGCTTCCAAATTTAAATAAATTTGTTAGCATTATTGATAGAACAGATAGATCTAGGGCTTAGGTATATATATAGGCCTAACATAGAGCATCATATTTATTGGATAAATAGAAACGTAGCTTAAGCCACTGATATCTGGGTCCGATCTATATATGATAAAGGGATTAAAACTATGATGACCAAATGTGTCCGATCGAAAGCGGGGCGAGTCTAAATAACTGGACGTTAGCAAAAAGTTTTTTTTTTGGGGGGGGGGGGGAGTTGCTTTAATTATGCCAAGCGAAGGTGTTTTTAAGAGCAGATATATCTATGAATTACAATAGTGCATTAAAAATGTAAAAAGAAAAACGGTGTTTACATTTAAATTGGTCCTACATTATGCACCGCGCATCAGTGCCAATGAAGGTCCGATACTGATACCGTACTAGCCTATAAGAGAAGGAAAACTCTGAATTCAAACCTCTGTTGCCTTGTAGCTTTACCCAATCATGGGAAAGGCTTCGGGAGTCAACCCTGAGGAAAAATCAGGAGCTGGCGACCCTAAGGCAGTTTGCAGCACCCAGTGCTACACTCTGGCAGAACCTGCGACGCCGCTGACCCCAAACTGTAGGCCTATAGGCACTGCCGTTCCTTTGGATACATCAGCTGCGTGGAGAGGGGGAACTGATGTGTGGGCGACATCGTTCCGACCACAGCTAATGCCCAGGCATTCATCTCATTTCCATGAGATGATCCATAGTCGCTTCGCGACTGAAGGAGGCCATAGAGACTAGCCGTATGAATACAGACGTATGAATTTCATTGTTAAGTTTTGGTTCTTGCAAGATTATCTTATCTTATTTTATAAAATACAGACGTTACTTCAAGAAGATGATGATTAGGCCTACGTCTTACGCGTGTTCCTAGGCCAATTTAGTCAAACATGTTAACCATTTTATTTTTTTATTTCCAGAAACTTCGGTGTCAAAGTTCTACTTCATATTCAATATAGTTAACATAGTCAATCTTTCCCAACAGCTCATTACCTTTGATCTGCATTGGGACAAACATTGAGACAAACATTGAGACAAACATTGATCCAAATAAAGGCAGGTTTCATCTTTCAGTTCTATCCATTAAAGAGCGTTAACATTGTCTATTTGGCCGTTTTTTTTTCTATGTAATACTATATACTATATATGTATTTTCTTTCTCTGTGACAGCCTACTGTGTAGATTTTCATTATGTGTGATAGGCTACAACTTCCTGCTAGGTACAATTTTAAGTTTACAATTAACACTTCTACACCATTTCTACCAACCAACCCGGTGTCTTCCAAGATACAAAGTGTTCTCACTTCGTTGTGCAAGTCCTCAATAGCTAAAGATAATTTGGCTGCACTTAATTTTGCCAATCAATAAATAAAACTGTTGCATATAGAATATTGGCAGAAAGTTGTATATACAGTTCGTCCATCGTGGTTCAATGATGACCACTTTTGTCATTCAGGGGGCTGAGGGTTTTGCAATGGGATTGTGTGCCTCCTCGTGTGGCTGGTGAGACCTATGTGAGCCCGGAAAGTTCGGCTGCACACTGGGCAGGTTATTTCAGCTGGAGCTAGTGTCATTGGCCTTGCTTTTTTTTTTTTCTCTGGCGCTTTTCTTCTGCCAACGCTGTTCGCTTTTTTCCTCAGCAACTGTGCGCTAGTTTTCACAGCGCGACGCCATGATGCTCTGTCATGTGCCTCTGTCTCCCAGATGGCAGGGTCTATGCTGAACGCCTTCAAAGAAGCTTTAAGGGTGTCTCTGAAGCGTTTTTTTTTGGTCCGCCTTGCGAGCGTTTTCCTTTCTTTAATTGAACATACAGGAGTTTTTAGGGATGCGGCGGTTTGCCATTCTGCAGACGTGTCCTGCCATCGCAGCTGGGACTGATTCAGGATTGTGTGGATGCTTTGCAGACCCGCTCTTCGAAGAACTTCAGTATCTGGTATTTTTTCTTGCTATTTGCCATTCAATATTTTTCTTAGGCATGTCATGTGGAAGTGGTTCAGTTTCTTTGCATGTTTTCTGTACACTTTCCACGTTTTGGAGGCATACAGCAATGTATGGAGGATGACAGCTCGACAGATCCCTAGCTTTGTATTTGTGGTGATACCTCGTCTGTTCCAGACATTTTTAGACAGTCCGCCATAGGATTATCGATTATCATTATCGATCTTTCCTTTCTGGACAGTGTGCTGCCAAGATATGAGAATCTGTCCACTGCATTTATATCATGTCGATTTATCTTGATGCTTCAATCCGAGTAGGCTTTCCCTGTCGCAGGTAAATATAAGACTTCAGTATTTGTGTGTGTGTGTGTGTTAATGGTAAGGCCAAAGTCTGAGCATGCTCTTGAGAAGTCACTGACGATGCTATACAGATCATTTTCATAGCAGGCATTTAGGGCACAGTCGTCATCAAATAGCAAGCCCCTGATAGCTGCTGATTTTATTTTTGATTTTGCTTTGAGCCGCCTCGGGTTGAATAGGCCACCATCAAATCTGTATGCTATATTTATCCCGCTGTTTTCTCTATTTGTGAATGCATCTGTCAGCATAGCAGAGAACATGATACTGAACAGTGTAGGTGATAGGACACAGCCTTGTTTAACCCCGTTTGATACTTCGAAGGTCTCTGATGGTTTTCCACTTTCCTTTTGTGGACATCTATACTTTGACATAATCTTCCAAAGTCCTTCTCTGCTAACAGTGTCGAATGCTTTTGTTAGGTTGACATATAGGCCCTATTGAGAATAAGTCTGCATTTTGTTCTTGGCATTTCTCCTGGAGCTGTCTTGCGGCAAAGATCATTTCAATGGTTCCACGCTCTCTTCTGAAAATTGTATACAAAATACAGCCACACACGGGTTTTCAGATGAACTTTTTAATATGGTGAAACACTAATTTTGAGACCCTAGAAAATGTGATTACAAACCAGGAAATAATTTTAGTAGTCAAAATAATCTGGTCTTTCCATAGCCCACAATCTGATATATAAAGTAGAATGTAAGGGTTATGTAAGTATGTATCTTTGTACAGGTCGTGTCTGCTGAAAAGGTCGGAAGACTTGGTCAAACTATAGAGCTATATTATATAGATTTACATGGTTATGTTAGGTCAACCCAATGAAGGCGGCTTAGAGAGGCTGCATTCGCTTTCAGTTCTTCTGTTAAAGCTTCAGTCACAACATAGTAGAGAAATGAAATCAATTATCGCTAATACAGAAGAATATTTGCATTTTAGAATAAAAGGATATTATAATTATGTAGATCTGGTTAGGTATGGAAATATCTCTTTTGTAAAGCCTTATAATAATAATAATAATTCTGAGCTCGTTGTTTTCTTAAATAAAACGATACTTTTTTTTGTATCGTTGCTTTACTTCCGAAAAAAATCAGTACATTGTTGACACCGACATGGCCTCCAAAACGAAAACATATCGCTTAGAATCGGAAATCGACAAATGTCGCGTAGAATGCAATTGGAAAAAAGCTGTAGAGTTAGCCAAACAAGGAGCATTAAAATCTACAGATATTGGTAAACTTTCAAAAGGACATTTAGATTTATAAGTCTTATTATTTAATCTAGTCTAGCTAGATCCTCAGACTCAGACCAGGCCGTCACCAGGTCACCAGACTGACCAGTACTTCTCTACTTGATCTAGTTTAGAAAATTAGTTCTAGTCATCTAGAATCTAAATCTTAGTAAATCTAGATTCTAGAATCTTCAATCTATTATTTATCTAGACCAGAAGATCTAAGAATGATTGACTACATAAGTACATTGACTACATCAGACATCAGTAACTTGAGTAACTGAGACAGTAGTGACCTGAGCCTGAGTAGATCTCTAGTGACTAGTCTCTAGACTCTACTATCTATTCAATCTACTCATCAGTAACATCAGTCTTAAGAAAAGACAGTCTACTGTCACTCTGAGTCTGACTCTGTCTCTAGTGAGCTCTACTCTAGTGACTAATAATTTTTAATAGATTAAAATCTATAAATAGTTTGTTAAAATAATATTTAAAAATATTTATTATATTTTATAACTTAAACTTGGACTTCGACTTACTTATTACTTACTTAGATTTTAGATCTAGAGACTAGAGTGTCTCGAGTAACTTAGAGTTTAGAGTTAGACTAAGATCTAATTATTGTAATGCCTAGATTTAGACATTTAGTCAATTTAGATCTAGATTCTAGATCTAGTCTTCTTACTCTTACTCACTTATTAGTGACTTTACATTATTATAATTATTTTTTTTACTGAGTCTCAAGTCTCAGTCTTAGTTAAGTTAGGAATAGTAAATTATATATATATAATAAATCCTAGACCAGAGTTATAATAGAGCTTAGAATAGATGTAGAGTAGAATATTGTAGAATTATAATTTAGAATAGAAGTAGGTACAATTAGAATTATTAGATAGATCTCTAGAATCTATTCAAGTTAAGTCTAGAAGTTAGGTCAGTTGATTTAGTTAAGACTGTTAGGACTTGGTAGTCACTAGTCATTTATGATTTAGGTCTAGAGTCTAGATATTGTTATTAAGAATTACGAAGATATTAATTCTATATTCTAACCTAGTTGATCTTACTAGATTATAGAATCTAGATTAATAATTAGATAGATCTAGAATCTATATATCAATATATCTAGACTCTCTAGACATTCTAGATCTAGTCTTATGATTATAAATTTAAACTTTTTGCTTTAAGTTTTTGTCTACTCACTAACATACTTTAGACTTAGATTTACATCTATGCACTATACTGTCTAGACTAGAGATTATTCTAGATAAACTTATCTAGGTTATTAAGATATCATTTTCTCCGTCACAGACATAGATTCATGTCACAGACAACCAGTCTGTTCACTTTTGCATGGCCATTTGTCTTAAGTCTAAAAGTATCATAGAGTTTGTACATTGTACACAAACTTATCATTTTTCTTTTTTATTTCTTAGAATTTTATTATTAATATATTTTCCAAATCTGAATTTGACATTTTTTGCACCCATTTCTCTACAGCATCAACAGTAAACCTTCTTCAAAGTGAAATGGCTTTAGAAGAGTTCATTGAAGCTCATGATCCGACTAATGAAGCCAATGCTTTAACTGCTAGACAAGCTCTGTCAGAAGCAGACGATACACTGGTCAAACTCTCAGAAGGAAACTCTCTAGTTAGTATACATTGATTTGGCTTAATGGGTAGATGTTAATTGACATATTGAACTTAATTACTTATTTGAAGTATTCTCAATTATTTTACTCTTATTTGTACATTTTTTTTATTACTAAAAGAAAAAACTTTTCAAAGAAATGTAAGTGCATTATTCTGGCGAGGATAAAAATACAAACAAATAAAATAATGGTTATAATATTTTAGGAAATGTGATGTCCTACCTGTATCCATGTGTTAGTCTAGTCGGTTTGTTCTAGCATATGGAGTAATGAATGTGATTTTGTATATATCTATATAATGTGACTTTGTTGTTGTGGTGGTCACATAATCCCCTCAGCAAACTTCACTTGCTCCATCAATGTTAAGGTTTTCAGGGGAACTATATTTACTGAAATATTATGCCTTAAGAGTTTGTTGAAAACATTTATAATGATAAAAAAAAAAGATATTAGATTATTATTAATCTATTATTATTAGATAACGACTGACAGGTTTGAGTACCATTTGATAAGCACAATTGTAATTTAACTGCACATTTATCCCTCATAAAACTATTTGGTGCTTGTGTTGTTTTTTTTTGGGTTGTTTTTTTTTTAACTAGATTTTCTGTTATACATCTTACAGTTTAAGGAACAAGCCTTACTACTGCTAGCAAAGCTGAAGTTTTGTGAAGGGTTTTATCAAGTCTGTCTCGACACTTTGGAGAAAGTGGATCTAACTTCTATAGCATTACGTGAGAGTGAAGGCAATGCTTATAAAAATACACGGTTGCTGTATATGGTAGCAGAGTGCTTTGCTATAAAAGGTAATTACCTCTGCAGTTTTTGTAAGTATTGGCTCCACTAGAATGACCCATTACAATCAATGTTTAAAAATCTTGTTTTACATTTTTATCCAAAAAAATTATTTTTTTCCGTATTAGTTGGTTTAGTTACATTCTTATTTATCCATTTTTTACGTTAAAAAAAAGTTACATTTTAAAGTCCATAAACGTAAAGCATGATGCGCTGTTCTTGTTCACTCTACTACTGTCCAATGAGGAACAAAGATGGGCACAAAATCAATGTCTCAATTTTTGTCTGTGTGTGTTAAATGAGAAATAAATTTAAATTTCATTTGTCAAAGAAATTTCGCTTCATTTCTCTTTTGTAAAGTGTTCAAATAAAGTTTATGTTGATATTTATTATTTTTTTTTACTAATCTGAATTTCATTGTCATTGCTGTAAGGTAAAGCAACCCTCTAAGACCATGTAATCTATAGGGGAGATGATGTAAAGGTCATCTGTTTCTAGGGCAGACAAGCTAATGTGGGTGTCATGTTGCCAGCATAACAACCAACTGCTTTACTTTTCCCCAACTAATGTTAGACACCCTTTAGCGTTGGGTGGACTCATGGGCGCCCTCAAGATCCCCAAATTAAATTCTCTGATATTTGAACCCAAAACCCCTCAGTTTGGAAGCCAAGCGCTTTAACACTCAGCCACCACACAATAAAGTGGAAGCCTTAAAAGTTCTTGCTTTTTTTTCTGTGAAGATGGCTAGAGGATGTACCTTACTAACTTTTCTTGAGGTGGTTCTCACTGTTTGAAGTTGCAGGTGCACTTCTTGCTAAAACATTTCATTCTCTGACTTTTCTTTGTTCTAAAATGCTGTGCAGTTGTAGGAATTGTTTACATCATTTATGTACTTATTACTGGTATATTATGAATTTTTAAAAATGATTATTTAATATATGGACATAAAACAGATTGCTATCTGCATAGTCCAGTTATGATAATTGTAATCCTCAAACACAATATTGGCAATGAAATTACAAAAAATCAAACAACAGTAAACAATTGCATACACAATTAACAAAATGTGCATAAGTGATTTTTTTTTATTACAACCCCCTCCCCCTTACACACACACCTGAGCAAAATTAATTTTTACACAGCTTAAATCAACTCTCTCTGTCTGTCTGTCTCTCTGTCTGACACCCAATCTTGGTTGAAATTTTGTATAATTATTTCTTTTTACCTGACAACACAAGAATCATAAAAAAAAATTTAACAAATTAGTTAATTAACTATTGGTAATAAATTATTTATTTGGTATCTCAAACAAGGGAAAGAAATAATACTTGACTGAAGTGGTGGTATAAGTTGAATAAATTAGGCTGCCATCTCAGACTTAGTGAACACAAACATGAAATAGAAACAATAGATAACTTTACAATCTTCCATGTTCATAGACTCTTTGCTAGCAGAGTAGTTACCACGTTGGCTCGAGAAGGCTTTAACCCACAAGTTTGAATTCAGGTCGTTCCCCTTTTCTTCTTCATTTTTTAAATACATTTAAAACGTGATGACCCAAATAGTTTGATCTTTCGCCCCATGCCCCTTTCCAACTGGTTTAGACAAGTGATAGGATCAAAGCGTATTTGAACGCTAAAAGCATGGACTTGTGCTGAACAAAAACAATTGGTAAAAAAATATATTTCTAATCGCCAAGATTTTTTATTGTCTAGATCTATTAAAAATTACATGACTGATCCAAACTACTTTAAAAGTATATTTTGTTTGTTTGTTTATAATTTCAGGAAAATGTTTAGATAAAACGAAGTCCAGCCTAAAGACAAAATATAAAATATCAGAAAGGGAAGATGAGATTATAACATGTTATGAGATAGCTGGTGACTTAGCATTTCTTTGCTTACAACAGAGGGACAAAAGGCCCACCACCCCTCAAGGCATGGGCCCGAGCACAGAGTCCAACAACTTCATTGTAACATCCCTAATAGAGATGGCCATCAAACAAGTCCCAGTCATGCATTGGAAAAAAGGGTGAGACTTTGATTTTTTTGCGTCTCTGTTGCTTGGCTTTATTTTACTTTTGTAAAGAGTTCAAATATAGTTTAGGTAGACAAAAACTTTTTCTTGGTGAAACACTTTTGAAGACAAAAGATGAGTCTGATGCAGTAAATTAAGTTCAAACTTCTCAGTGCCATGCCCCAAAGAATTTGAAAGTTCTTCTGTTTTGTTTCATGAAGTTATGGCATCAGCTCTGTAAACTTCTTTTATATTCTCTCTCTGTAGGTCTGTTTTAGTTAAGAACTGGATTACTTTATTATATACTGTTTGTGTTCTGTTAGAGGTTGGAATTACGAACTCGCAGATAACATTAGATCTACAAATAATCAACATCATTTACATCACATTCAACTAGATCTAAGTAACAACCACATCAAGCTTTCATCATCTCCTTGCATCTAATCACAACCTCTTTTATTGTCCCACCCCTTTCCCTTTTATTCACTCAGCTGAAGTGAGGCCAAATGCTGATCACCACTTGGGAGTGAATCCCTTGAGGAATGACATATCTAGATACTTTGGGAGATTTTCTTATATCCTCACCACTTGTAATGTACTTGAGGCTATGTTCTCTTTCTTTTTTTAAATAGATGTTTCCATCAGAAAAGCTTTAAATAATATCTTTGATACTTGTTGTCATTTAAAATTGTATGTGAAATTGTTCCATAGTTAGCTCTGCTTTTAAGAAGACCCACATACATTTATTAGGTTGCAATTTTTATATTTTTGTAATTTTATTAGCTTTTAACCTCCTGTCTGTATTTACCAAGTAGAGGTAAGAATCCTTGGAAAATTAAAGGGCAGGGCATGGCCTAAAATGTGCAGATGTACCAAAAATCAAAATCAAATGAAATAAAAAGTACATTTAATAATATTTTATGCAAGTTGCAAATATTAGTACTGTTAAATATTTATTATGCTATTACAAGCACCTTGACTTTAAGGCTTACAAAAAAACTTTATAGAAATGAAACTGTTATTTGTATATTACTACTTGCAGTATTTGATACATTTGTACCTTATACTCAAATACTGTATTGAACTGTTTAGCTCAAAGTAGGCACGCTTGAAACAATTGAAAGCTATCAAAAAACAGCTATCCATATTTATATGGACGGATCGGCTTCCAAAGCCACCATCAATGCTGGTCTTGGTGCCTTCCTGGTCTTCCCTAAAAATAAACACTTTGAGATAAGCGCACCCTGTGGCGATTACTGCTCAAACTTCCAAGCAGAAATTGAGGCAATTACCATAGCACTACAGACAGTGGAAAACAAATTATATGAAGGAGTGCAACCACCATCAGATATTGTTGTCTTTACAGACTCCCAATCTACTCTGCAAGCACTTAACAGCAGCACCTCAAACAGCCCAAGAGAGTTGACAACACTCATTGTGATAATCCATCAGATGATATCAAAATTAAATATCAATATCACACTACAGTGGATCCCTGGACACATTGGCATCATGGGAAATGAAAAGGCAGATAAGCTATCAAAGGCAGGTTCATCTATGGAACAACCAGATAGACCTGTTAACTACCTCACCCTAAGGTCAATGTTAGTCAACAATCACAAAGAGGAGTGGCTCAACCAATGGGCATCAGGAAACACAGGCAGAGCCATGTACAAAGAAATGACTACGCCTAACAAACTGGACAGTATTAACTTCCTCCCCCGCAAAGAACAATCTACAATCTTCCAACTAAGAACAGGACACACACCACTATTAAATTACCACCTGAACAAAATAAACTCCACACAACTCCCTTTTTGCAGACACTGCGCCCACCCCTTTGAAACCGCAAACCATATCCTCTTTGAATGCCCCTCCCTAATCCACCTTGGGCAGACCCTACTTCCACTACAGCCCAACATAACCAACACCCTGTATGGCAGTGCTGAACAACTGAAGAAAACAGCACACTTTTTTTCCTTGGCACAGTCTGCAAAAGAGCTCACAGCTCAGCAGCAATAAAGCTGGCTAGAAGAAGAAGAAGAACTGTTTAGCTTGTGTTGTCTATAAATTATTCCTATTAACTCATTAAGTATACATATCAACAGGGACAAAATAAAATGCATCAATAGATACAGAGAAATGCTGAGAGCTGTGGAATCAAGGTTTGCGCATGACATAAGAAAGGTAAAGCTAATTACACATGTTCTGTATGTAAAAAAAAAGTTCTGTTTCTGTTTAATACTCAAAGGTGTACATGGGCAGGAGAAATAAGTCTTCATCCATTTCTATGGCTAATAGTTTGGCCATGGGAATAACCATCTGCCTTTAAATTCCAGTGGTGTGGTGTCTGAGTGGTAAAGTGCTTGGCTTTTGATCTGATGGGTCTTTAGTTTGAATCCTAGTGAAGATTTGGATTTCATTTTAGGATACTCCTTAGTCCTAACTCTGATTGATACCCTACATACATTGTGGAAGTAAAGGCTGTTGTTTATTGTGCTGGCCATGGACACCCTTGTCAATAGTCGACTATAAAACAGATAAGCTATACATCACCTGCTCTCATAGATCTCATAAGGTCTGAAAGGCATTCCTTTTTTCCCCCTCTTTATACATTACCAGATTTATTGTACACTGTGATTATCTCCCTTTATTTGGATCCACTCTCCAAATGTACATTAGGCTTACATCATGTTTTATGATCATCTTAACTTGGTTTGATCCAATACGCATATGTTCTTTTTTTTTCTTCTGCAGACTCTGGCTTTAGAACTTGCTCAATTACTGTTGCGTTCTTCCAGTAGCTCTTCCTATAAATCTATCGACCTGAATGCTAAAAGCCTAAACAACAAGGCTCCTAAGCCGATGGTTTATTGCCCTGATAAGTAAATAAATTCACTTACACATCATTATTATTACTTTTTTCATATTGAACTTTAAAGGCATGTTTTAAAACATCGTAGTTGTCTTTTTAATGGGAAGGCTTGAACATTTTTCCAGGCTGTTTGTGCCAAAAACTCTGGATGAAGAAGTCTTGCTCTTACTTTTAATCGCTGAAGCTGTGGTGAGTATATAGACAATATGATTGGTGGTCAGGACACAATGTCTGACACATTTTATAATCATGTTAATTCTGAATGAGTGGATTTCTAAAGCTGTGAACAAGATACATTTTAAAAAATGCAGAGTTATAAACAATTCCAAATATTTCTAAGGTTTTATCTTTATTGTTTTTAATATAAAAACCCCACAAAACTTTGAAACCTAAAGATATGAAAATAAAAAAACTTATATTTCAGAATTCATTTAATTTACATTTTTTCTAAATAGAATATTTTCTTACATAGTTTTCAGTTTGTGCACTGTAAATTTGTATTTCTGAAATGACTTATTAATGTTACCAAGGCAACTAGGGAAGCTGTTCTGGAAAGAAATGAAGAAACTCATGAGTTGACGTTAACAAACATCACAGCCATCTATGATTTGTTAGCACTCATCCTTGTCAAGAGAGCGCAGTTTGGTCGCCTGACAGAGGTAGGATTTTAAAAAATTTTCATTCTCTATTACTGACTTACATTTTTTTTTCATTAAAATATTTTATAATTTACATAAAAACAGTAATTTTTAGTTGTTTAAACATATTTTTAATTGTCAGCGAAACAAAATAATGTTTATATTGTTAGGAATGAAATGTCAATTATGAGTAATTTAACTTTAACATGTAAATTTTATGCTAACTTAGTGTAAATAAAACCTACACAAAGTTTTTTCTATTTTGTTTTAGTCATTTGAAAAAGCTATGAGATTCTCATTTCAAGAATTCCACATCTGGTACCAGTTTGCCAACTCACTGATATCATCATCCAAGGTTAATAAAGTTTTCATTTTTTGCTTTCAATTTTTTAAGCCTTTTTTAAAACCACTTTAGCCAAGAAGATGTTACATTTATGTAATTTGTGATTTTTTAACCAAAAAATAAAAATATGTGTTCTGGTCAAAACATTGGGGGAAGGGGGCGGCTCTGAAAGTGTTTTTTCCCCCCTTTCTGCCACGCTTCTTTTTCCAGATATTCATTATAGTTGGGTAAACTCAAAGATATCCTAAGTCAAATCAGGTAAACCTATTTCCACAGTATTTTCTATTAGACTAGCCGGATATGACCCTCGGCCTTCAGTTTGAGTATTACTGTTGTACTGGATTGGATTTAAATCTATGTCAAACATGGTATATGTTCCTTTCAAGTTTTTTATTTTGCATTAATAATAATAATAATAATAATAATCTTTATTATCCGTAAGGAAATTTGTCTTACAATTTGTGCATTACACCAAACAAAAAACATTATAACTATAAGAAACCAAAGTGTACATTCACACCAGACCAGAGTGTGAAAATTGGTTAAGCTGACATATTCATGTTTCATGAGACTATGTTTTGTCAGTTTGGTCGCCAAGTACATGGCTCAACCACCATGCACCTATGACTTTATTGTGTTCATTTAATACACTTGGATCCAGTTAATCAGATCCCACACAGATGCATTTGTTTTGGTCCCAATAACTGGCTGGTCTGATAAGTCAGATTTCACTGTATAACAGGATTTGGTCTGATTAAGTGGCTGGTCCAATGAACCTAAAGTCTGATTAACTGGATTTGACTTATATCTCCTAGTTGCAGACTGTGAATATCTAACATTTACTTCAAATCTATTCATTTCAGTACTCACAGGCTCTACCAGTCTTATCAGAGTGCTATCGGCTGGCTCCTCAGAATGTCACAGTGTGTTTACAGGCTGCCCAGCTCTGCTATGAACATCTCCAGTTAAACCAGCAGGGAGTGGAGTGGTCCCAGAGGGCTGTCCAGTGCAATGTGCCCAAGCATTTCTTGGCCAGGGCATACATGGCCTTGGGTATAGGGCTTTGTCTGGTAGCCAAAGACTCGAGGCTAAATGCTGACAGACAAAGTTTAAACCAGAAAGCTTTGGAAGCATTTAAGACGTAAATTGCCTTTTTTTTTTTTAAAGCTAACATGTATGTCTTATAATTAGAAAAATCTCCTCTTTTGTAAATAACTGAATTGAAAACTTTCTATACTCATGTACTCCGTAATACATTAAAAGAAAAAAAAATTGATCAAAGCTCTCTTCAATATTTTTAGTGTTGCCTGTATTTAATAAATTTATAAGCTTAATTTGCAATGTGAAAAATATCACTTCAGATCATGACCAAAATAGCTCACTATTGAGAAAAAAAATTATTTTGTAAACCAAAACATTACAAATGTTTAGATATAATTTAAAAAAGAAAGACATTTCTAGTTACTTGTAATATGATCGATTTTAAAAATAGCACAATCTATAGATATGTAATCTATAAATTTAATTTAACCTAGATTACATATGTGGAAAATTTAAGATTTAAAATACTTCAAAATGTTGTTAAATGATTTGATACTTGAGTTACTAGGGTATAAGTTGTTTGATGCTTAAAATGCTTACCTTTTTTTTTTTTGTTTATATTTGAAGTAATTATCTACAAATAAAGTCTCTAAATAATGTACAAAGTTTGTCTTTTTCAGAGCTCAAGATTTAAATCCTTCAGATTATTTAACAGCCTTTCATTTAGCACTACAATATGCTAACCTTAGAAAGGTAAATTTTTTTTTTTCACTTATCAGGTTGTTTAGTCTTTTACAAAATATACAATTCAGCTATCAGATTAGTCCCCATTCTCATTCTAACAAGTTCCTTAACTCAAACAGTTGGAAACTCTTTTTACCCTTTTTAATCATTGTTTTAGTTTGAGCACAGATGCCGTGCCTATTTATGCCAAGACTGGTAATTAGTAAATTTATTGATCACAAACCATGATAACTGTATATTATTCTATTCAATCTTTACAAGTAATATAACATTTAATTCCTTATTCCTTATACTATTCTTATAAATTTTCGAGTCAGCGTGTCAAAATTTAATTTGAATGTCTGGTTAATATTTATTTTATCTGGCAGGCACATAATTAGTGTCCCACTTTCCCCCATAATCCTGACAAAAAAAATAAACAACCTAAACATCAGTTATATTACAACAGATAGGAAAGTTGGAGATTAAACAGTAACTCCAAATATCGCTATAAGAAACGATAGACAATGTAAAGTCATAATAAAATATTATCAGTTGGCTGGGAAGGTACTCCTCTTGTTAGTGGAACACATTGGTTAGGACAATGTCTCAACATTATAACATCTTGGCTACAGTCTCAATAGTTGATTTTTACATTTTTCTCCCTATGCGTTAGATCAATGTGGCCATTGAGTTTACCAAAAAGTCTCTCGAGAACAGAAGTGATTTTATTCACTCTCTCCATCTACTCACACTCCTTCTGTCTGCTCGTAAGCAACACGAGGAGGCCATGACCTTAATACAAGCAGCATTAGAGGAGTATCCTGACAACCTGAGGTCAGTATTACATAACACTCTATGAAAGGTAAAATAAAGTGAGATATCTTTAAAAATTCGTTTAAGGTTGTCCATAGTATAAAATGCCAGGCCAAAGTCAATTGCAATCTTGGTAAGATTTAGAATTTCTCTAAGAGTGGAGGCTTGAACAGAAGTATCTAAACTAAAACTTGGACATTAAGAGAATGTAAAAGCAGTTGATTATTGTAAAAGTTTTCTTTGAGCGCAACTGTTCATGACCTGGATCTTGTTAGTTTCTCATATTTCTATAGTGAATCATTCATGAAACTGTCAAACCATAATGATTTAATTAGTTTATATTTTAAATTCATTTTATTTTCTGTATGATTTTTAGAAACAGTCCCACATTCTCTTTGTAATTTTATTGGAATAGTGAATAATTTGAATAAGCAATAAGATTGTGTGTTCTTTCAGCCTGTTAATGACCAAAGCCAAGCTAGAGAAAATAGTTTTAGGCCCAGATGAAGCTTTAAGTACGTACCAGAAAATGCTCAAATTGTGGAAGGATATGCACGAGTTAGACATAGCAGATGAGTAAGTACTGGAGTCTTAGGTTACAACCATGCCATTTAAAAAAAAATATTACAATAATTTAGTACATCTAAACGTTGTAAGAATATAATTTTATTTTATAACTTAACCATTTGTATTTCCTTAAATTAAAATGTTAAGCATAATGATTGATACTATCCTTTATAGTTTATGTTTATTAATTGTAATTTTTGTTTCATCTATGAAATATAACCTTTCTGTATCTAGTGGTTCCGACAGCAAGTCCAAAGTAAGGGAAAGAAACCCATGGGATAAAAGAAGCTTGGCACAGATAACTCTAAATGAATTTAGTGAGAGAGGCTCAGGTGAGAGGCAGGGCAACACAAAAAGTGATTAAGTTTATGATTTATTTTTGGTTGGTTACATTTGACTAGCTCTTTATTTTCATTTTAGGGTCCATTCGAGCCGAGTCCTATGCAGCATCACGAATGGAAAAAGCACTTTCTGATTTAGCGTCTTCCATGAATAGCAGTTTTCAGCCTAGGGCAGGCCCACAGAGATCTTGGGTGATACAAGCTCAAATCTGGCTCAATTTAGGTGCGACACATAGATATTGAACAATCAGAATTTTTTTTTTTTTGTTATGTATTGTAATAAGATATTTGTTGAAAACAAGTAAGTGAAAGCCCCATAATTATTGATGTTGATAACATGGAGTTCCCATGAGAAACAATTTCTTGAAAAGACTGACCAACTTCCAACACTTGAATCAAGGAGATCTGTTATCCTTTGAACATTACTGGTCAGTGTGTGATGAGCTTTTAGAAAAAAAAAATTCATGCGGTTGAGATGAAATTAACTTTTAGCAAGTTGGCAAGTACTCTTCCATTCTTACAACTTTCAGTCAGGCTTTGCCTATTTCAGCCATGAGATGACTGTGGATCATCTCATGGAAATAAAATGAATGCCTGGGCATTAGATCTAGCTATGGAACTATGTCACACCCACCCCCTCTCTACGCAGCTGATCTATCCAATGTAATGGCCAGTGCCAAAACAGTTTTAGCAGCATTGCAGGCTCTGCCATTGTGTAGCACTGTATGCTGTAAGCTGCCTAAAGGTCTCTGGATCCTGATTTTTCCTTAGGGTTGACTCCTGAAGCCTTTCCCATGTTTAAATATAGCTGATGAGCTGCAAGACAGCAGAGGTTTTGAGTTTTACTTCTCCTAGATGGTTAACCAGCCAAGGCTAATGAGCCCCTTCGCCTAAAGCTAACTGGTTTGGGTGCCAGTTTCTTACTTTTGCCCATTATCCTTTTTTGTTCTGCTGGACCTAATATCTGACCTAATGTCAACCTTATTCAACCTAAATTTGTCTTGTCTGCAGTAATATTAACAAAAAAAGTAATAATAGTAAAGTTCTAGTTTTATTTCATTGAAATCTTACAGCTTTCATAATGTTATACTTTTAGTTTATGGTTTTGTATGTTGGTTAAAAGCTATGAATTCTTTTCTCTTTATTCAAATTCACTTCTAATGAAAGAAATGTTTTTTCTAAAACAATATGTCTAGTTTGTAGTCTTGCTTAGACTTCACCTTCTTGTCAAGTATTTCTTATTCTCTAATGGTTTCTGTCATCTGCATTGTACCTCAGTTTTTTTTTTTTTTTTTTTTTTTTTCTTATTGTCTTATGGTTTTTGTCAGCTGAACTGTACCTCAGTTTGAACCAAGTCCAGGAAGCACAAAGCTGTGTGCAAGAAACATTTCAACTCTTCCCGCATTCTGTTTATGTATTTTTTATGGTAAGGATTTTTTGTTATGTGCTTACTCTCTGTTCAGTTTAGATCATTAAACATACATCTTACTAGTATACGTTTGACTCACCTTAAATATATTTTTTTTTAAAGTAAGAAATGCTTTAACCGTAGCTTACACATAAATATATTAAGATTCAGTGATAGTATTTTTATCAGCACAAATGGTTAATGACTGCCTAGTCTTGGGATATGTGGTTCTGACTGTCATTACAAAGGTCCAAAGTTCTAGCCCTATCATTCCCTGCCATTCTACAGGCAGGAGGTGGTGAATGGTTATGATAGGACTTTGTCATTTTCAATCTTAAAGGAATGCCTAAAACTGACCATTCAGTCAATCAATTTTCTTTATACAATGTTAGACTGAACCTATAATATTTCTGGCAAGACAATGCCAATTCTTTATCATATTTTATGATAACCAAAGTCAAAAACTAATAACCTGCTAAAGCAAACTTAAAAAAAAAATAAAGAAAGAATATCTTTAAATATCAATAGCATTTTCTCAATGAAAATTAAACTAATTTTTTTTTTAATCTTTAGATCTTTCTAGTAATGAATCCCTAAATACATTGAGATTTTTTATTTCTCAGAATCAATGACATGACCTAAACTCTGTAATATTACATAATACTTTTACTGGTTGCTACTATTTGTGATTATTGAAATCTCTACAAGAAAATACTTGAATGTAATGATTTCTCTATCAAAATGTCATGTGTTATCATGGCATATTTGCAAATATTTGTTTTAAAATAGAAATTGTAATTCGTTGTAAAATTCCTTTCAAATCTATTATTATTACTTAAAATTATTTGGTCATGGAAAAATATTCATATAAAGAAAATATCTAACGAATGTCCAGAGGTCAAGTATAAAAGTAGAATATCAGCATTTGAATTAGAAAAACTCCAGATATTATCTTTATGGTCAACTAATAAATCTATGTCATCATGATCCTTTGAATAAATGTACATTTATGCTTACATTGATGCTTACATTGATGCTTACATTGATGCTTACATTGATGCTTACATTGATGCTTACATTGATGCTTACATTGATGCTTACATTGATGCTGTTCTGTCTAGAGAGGACTGGTCTATGAGCACAAGGGTTGCTTGAACGAAGCTAAAATGTGCTATGAGAATGCCATTTCTGTCAACCCAACACACACCAAGTCTCTTTACCACCTGGTAAGTTCTTCTGTTTGGATCTATCAATATACATTGCTAACTGTGTCGTTCATTATCAAATATTCAAAAGCAAATCTTTGCCAAGGTGCCCTTAAATTCAAACAGGTTTACTTCTTAATCTGAGAACAATTTTATAAAATCTATTGTTGCAGTACACATTTTTGAATCAGTGAAATAACTGTTATTTCGTAAGAAACTGTATGTGTATTTAGAAGCTTATAAAGGTTTTTGTTTCAGATTAAACTTAGGTGCTTAATTGACACAAGTTATATTGTGGTTAATATATCAATATTAGGGCAAAGCAGAAATTATCTTTAATTAATTGTTCTCTAAATCTCTTCTATTTATAAGTCGAAATTTGTGTTCTGATTTGATGGAAGGGGAAAACACATTACTGTGGTTATTTTTCTCATTGCCATTTTCCATACCACATTTTGAAATACCCATTCCTATCATGAAAATGTAGATTAAAATACTCAACTTAGCCATTGAGCTAATGATAGTATTAAATTCCTAACAAGTATCTATTATTTCTTTTGCTTGCCCACCCTACTATTTGAATATATCTCCTTCTTTATTTGTGTGATTCTAAACAACAAAAGCATTGAGATTAGAACTCAATCATGGAGACAATCCAATACTTTGTTCTAGCTGAAGCTTTTATCTCTTGCAGGGCATTGTTTTACACAAACTTGGGGATAACAGACTGGCGGAGAAAGTTTTACGAGATGCAGTCAACCTTGACCCATGTTTTCACAAAGCTTGGTTTGTGTTTTGGATTTACTATTGTAATACTAAAAATAACTAAATAATTCAAATATACAATAAGTAAACAATTTCCCTTTGACATCTGAAAGACTGAATAAGTTGACTAATTTCTGTGAATATTTTTTAAAGGATACCACATCACAGGTTTGGTGGCTAAGTGGTAAAGCGCTTTGCCTCTTGAACAGGGGGGTTCTGGTTCAAATCCTGGTGAAGACTGGGATTTTGAATTTCAGGATCTTTAGGACGCCTCTGAGTCCACCCAACTCTAATGGGTACCTGATATTAGTGGGAAAAGTAAAGGTGGTTTGTTGTTGAGCTGGCCACATGACACCGTGGGCCACAGAAACAGATAACCTTTACATCCTCTGCCCTGTAGATCGCAAGGTCTGAAAGGGAAACTTACTTACTTTACTGTTGGCATACTTATTCACAGGACAATAGACTGACAGTACATCTGTCTTGAGGGAACATCTATAGGTTGAGAGAAATGCTTTGTTTTAAAACCCAGAATTGGTGCTTCAGGGATCTCTTTAACTGCTTGGCACAGTCTGCAAAAGAGCTGACAGCTCAGCAGCAAAAAGCTGGCTAGAAGAAGAACTGCTATAAAAAATCTTACATAGCTTCAGCCACCAGGCTTTGAAATATTAATATAAAAATTGTATAACCTGTACAAGTTGTGCTCACAGTTACATTGTTTTTTGTTTTCACATATATATATTGTAGTAACATCACAACAAAGTAAAGGAAATGTTTCAAATAACATTCTTGAATGTGTCATGGGGCTTAATGTTTAGGAAAAAAACTGGCAGGGATAATTGTTTTATTTTACATCCCTTTGTTTTCATCTGCTTAATTTATTGAGATTTCTTTTTTATTTGAATTGATTAGGTTTGTTCTTGGAATTGTATTAGAGGCTACCGACCACCCTGAAGATGCTAGCCATTGTCACATGATGGGGACCAGCTTGGAGGCAACGTGTCCAGTGGCACCATTCAATGTCATTCAGAGGGTCATGACCTAATGCTTATGGACCTAATGCTTCGACCTCTGCGATTCACCGGTGAACTATACTGAAGTCATGATGTGCATGTGAACATTAGACTGTCATTTTCAACATTCCAGACACCAATCTAACAATGTGTTAATATTTCATCCACAAAGTTTGTAAAACTGTAACAAACTCAATGTTACATGCGTATATTTGGCCATATGTAAATAGTTTTATAAAAGTTTTTCTAAGTATTAGGTCATGCCTAATTACTACATTCTAGTAGTAAGACATTAGTTGTTTGGTTTATTCTCCGCTTTTTTTAAATATTGTTTTTAATTACCTTGTATAAATTTAAAGCAGAAAAAAAATTGTCTTAATTTTTTTTTTCTTTTTAAAGTTGATATAATCTATATAATTTGGCTCTAAATCAAAGTAATTAAAATAATTCTAGCATGAACTGCAAACTGAATATGCTCTCCATTGATCAGAGTACTGTTCATTGTGTTTTACTTTACTGTAGAATAGCAAGACGGAAGTTGTTTTTTAAACACAGTCTGTACTGGGAGTCTTAACTTTTCCTCTTAGTTAGCTATGTTACAGTTTCATGTTTAAAATTAGCTGCCAACTAATTACAACTTGAATTGTGTGCGCCACACTTTCCTGCATTAAGTCACACATTCCCGACCACAGTTATACTGTGATGAACTGATATATAGACTACATTTCTGGTAGACTAAAAATGTTGATTTGTCATGTGACCAGGTGTTGATAATGTACTGTTGTTAACCCTTGGTGATCATTTTTAGAAATTTTCTTTACATTCTGAAATACTGCAGTGGGAAAGGTGGGGCTTAAAGTCACAATTTGGTAGTTCCATTGGATAGCACAGATTCTTAACAAACTTACTACACTGCAACACAAACTTTCAAACAAGAAGTAGAACAAATGTAAAAGACTTCATTTCTTTATTTTTCTGAGTGATACAATAAAAAAAGGTGGTTGGATTGAGGCTGTGACGTGAAAGCTTTTTAATATCTTTTATGAAAAAAAAAAGTTCTACAATTTGAATTTGAACACTAGGACTCAAGCCAATGCAGTCACCACTGTTATGACTATTTAAAGTTAATGCCAAATGACATGAAATAGTTTGACAAAAGTTCAAGTATTTACTTAACACAGTTTTTAAGTAAAATTGAAGTGCACTTTTCAAACAATGGAAAACAATGCAACTTGGTAGATGGGGAACAGAAAGTGGTGGTAACTTCTTTTAAATACTATTTCTGACTGTCAGCAAACATCTCAACTTGTGGTTTCACATTTTGGATTGTCCATGACCTGTGACACTAAGTTCTACTTTTCCCTACACGTAATGTTTATATCTTAATAGATAATGATTGTAGTGTTCTATTATGTCTTAATAGATAGATAATGATTGCAGTGTTATATAATACATAATATAAAATATTCATAAGTTTACCTAATATATATTCAATTTTTTTTTTAAACTCTTGATATTAGGTAAAAAAATTAAAGGGCCCCTAGCCTGTTTTAAATTATATGATTTTTCTTTTAGTTTAATGACATCAGCCCAGACTCTTTACAGTCAGGCTTTGACTGTACTCTTTGTTTTTATAGTGTTATCGAACAAATGTACTTGCTTTTTGTTTATTCTGTATTTTTCCTAATGTCGCTTCAAAAAGAAAATGTCATATTAGTATATTTGTGCATTTTGTATTTATTCTCTGATAGTCTTAACTTGATTGCAATAGTTACCACTGTGATATCATTAATTTATGCACTGACTTGTTGATATATTGTAATGTTTGTTTCCTGGGTATTTCTTTATGTTTCAGATACTCAATGAGGAAAATTGGTTTTAGACAGAAAGCCTTAAAAACAATTTGAAAATAAATCTTTCGTACTCAGATTAGTTTAATTTGTGTTAGTATCAAATCTTAGAAATGTGTTCTTTGGGATGCCTTATAGCTAGGATTCTTTAAAACAAACTTGTCTAAACCGTGTTTCTCTACTTTAAGTGCAATGTTACATTCCATCTTTGAAACCAACAACAGATGGAATGAATTGATCAAACACTTTGACTTCATCAGCTCATCTCTCCCAGTCTGTGGCACCACAAACACTTTGACTTCATCAGCTCATCTCTCCCAGTCTGTGGCACCACAAACACTTTGACTTCATCAACTCATCTCTCCAAGTCTGTGGCACCAAGTTCCTTCTGGTGTCTCAGTTATTGACAAGAAGTCTCTTTCAACAGGAACTCTTTTATATTGAAGAATAATTTCAATTTACTAGTATGAAGATTTCAACAAAAAAAAGTTTACTGTATACATACTAAAAAAAAACCTGTTTTGTCTAACTTTTTCTGCAATGGCTTATATTGACTTACTCTGTTGATCCCTGGAGGGTATGCTACAACTAAATCTTCAATGGACTGTTTCATGAAACTTTCTTCACTAGGGCCCATGTCATCTTCATGTTGACCTCTTCCAAGTTTTTTACTCTCTGCTTACTTCTTTTTCTGACCTTAGGGACACCAATCCAGTGCCTGCTTTGACCTGGCTTTAACAGCTCACTAGTTTGAAACACTCATGAACTGAACTAGATGTTTATGTATTTACTATGTAAAGTATAGCATTCGTATACATAAAATCATCTACTGGGATGTGGGTCAAATCTATTTTTTATCTACAAGTCTTGCAATTGCAATATTTGTTCCTGTGACACTATAAAGAAACAACTCAGTGTTTTTTCTTCCTGTCTAGTCTTTGAGAAAGAAAATATGATTTTACATTTGACCGGGATTACTTCATCCTGATACCAAATAGTGAGTCCCTACTTCCTGTTATTCAGTTAGTAATGTTGGATTGTCCAAAGGTTTATATAGAGAGCAAAAGAAGAACTCCATTATAAAAAGGTTATGACTTATGGGTATAATATGATTGCTTTAATAAATTAATATATTGATAATAAAAATAACCAGCTATATATATATATATATATATATATATATACTTGTTTCTTGTGTGAATCACCTGGCTTGATTCTTTTCATAATTTAGCACTCAGTTGTAACATGTAACAATTTGTAACATGCTGTGTTGGTCACTAACTTCCTAAGGTATTGCCCCACATTTGGTGCTCCATCATGTCCAACAGAACATTCTTCTTAGATATTAAGATACAAAATATATTACTTCTAAAAACTAATGTAATGTGAAAAGTTTGAATGTTTGCTGGTTAAATGTAAAGTTTTGATCAACGTTTTTTTTAAATGAAGCTTTAATGTAAGTGTGTATACGAACCATTACTGTGAATCCAACATAAGGAATTTCCGTACATTTTAAAGGCATCTGTTTTGTTTTGTGTCTTATTGTTTACCAATGTTCATTTTCTGTGAGATCAAATTTTCTTCATATTGTTCTGTCATACTTTTGCTTCTACAGACTTGATATTTACTGGATGTCATAAGGTTGTTCTGTTGTTTTGAGAATACATGAGGGTATTTGCTAGTGTGTGACCTTTTAAAACCTGTGATAACTTGTTCCATCTGCGTCACATAATGTTGTAATGTACTGTTCTTTTTGCTGCTAGGAAGATGTGATCATAGTCAAACACTTTCAGTATTTATAATCCATCCAAGTTTGATGTGTGTGTATGGAATTTTATTTTTTTTGTTAGGGGAGGGGGCTTTCTACTTGAAATCCTGGTGACTGAGTTTTGAAACAAACTTGTTTAACTGTAAGGCAAAAGAAAAGGCAGTGGTTTGTTTTACTGGTCACATTAAACACTTGTTCACTACTGACCACAGGAAAAAAAGTTAAGCTGGACAACCCTGTAGACCTTTGTTGCTATGTATTGAAGTAAAGATTTATGCTTCAAAAATTAATCAAACTTCAAAAAAAATTTTTTATTTTGAAGTTTTTAAAAAAAAAATACTTTTTGCAATCTAAACTTAAGTAGCTGTTAGACATTGGTGGTGAGCTGTAAAGATTTATAACTGTTTGGTAAGGCTTGTACAATGACTGTCACATTCTCTAACTGGTAAGTAGATTAGTTAGTAGGCAGAGTGGTATGTCTCAGTAACATCAGGGCTTAAAACTTGTTCAAAATTTGAAGCTAGAAGTTTAACTGACCGAGTGGTGTGTCTCCGTGACAGTAAGTCTTTATTTTTAGTTCATAATGTGAGCCTAGACATTCAAGTGGCTGAATGCTTGACCCCACACCGCCACTACTTGCCTTGGCCGGTAATATTCATTTTAGTTTCTTATTCTCTAAGGGTGTTACCATGGTTACTCAGTGCATCCTTGATTCTGTGTGCAGGCACTTTTAATCATATATTAGGCTAGCTAGTTAATCTTGAAGCTGTCTTCCATTATCTACCCAACCTGAGCTCAGCATTCAACTTCTTCCAGTTGAGCTTTGTGTCCCACTCCTGATTGAATGTTCCTACACAGACACACATACTTGATTGAATGTTCCTACACAGACACACATACTTGATTGAATGCTCCTACACACACACACACTATTGCCTCATGCTCCGTTTTTGTACTAAATAGTGTACAAATATTATATTCAATATTGAAATTAATATTTATAATCTGATTGTTCATTGAGTGAAATTGAAGGTTCTCATGTGTTTGATGATAACAAAAAATTATATAGATTGTAATAAAAATAAAAGAAACCAAAAACAAATTTTCAAGTGTCTCTTTTATTTTGTTATAAATGTTAAACAATTTAGCAATACAATATTGATAAAATTTAGTTTATAATTTCTTGCTTTAAAACAACAAATTTTTTTCAACATAAAATAATACTGTGTGTCATAGAAAAGATTTAATGTTTGAAACCCCCCAAAAATATTCAACAATTATACAAGTTTACATAATAAAAAACATTTCTCAACATTTTCTGAAAGTTTAGGAAAACCTTGCAGTTAATGACCCACCCATTGCTTGGTTTTGTAGTGCTGATAATGTTAGTTCTTATTTCTTTATGCTTGTCAATATTAACCTGTGCTTTTGATAATGTTAGTTCTTATTTCTTTATGCTTGTCAATATTAACCTGTGCTTTTGATAATGAAAGTTTGTAGATGAAAAGTGAAAGGGCACAAAGTAGGTCCTTTCAACTTGCATCCAACCAATTGTAATCTTAAGTCCGAATGAAAGATTCAAACAATTAGCTAATAAACTAAAAGTACACCAAGAATAAAGTGTGGGTTTTTCTGGGTTTCTGTACAAATAGTGAGTAAGAGAAGGTTATTAATCAATCTAAAACACATTTTTAACATATCTGACTAAAAATAGTTTGAAAACCGATTTCATAATTAATTTTAAAAGCTAATTACAATGTTACCACATAAAGTTAAATTGGAGGTGAAAATAATAAGCTTAGTTTTAATAACCCCCCATATATTTTAGATTCAAAAAGAAAATCTAAATCAACCATTGGCAAAGTCTTGTAATTAATAAACAATAGTAAAATGGAAAACTATAATACTGAGTTTTGACTTAACAAGTAATGCAGTATACATGTCTCCCTAAGCCATCTAAATAGCTGACTTAGTAGATTAAATGTTCATTTTAAAATGCATAAGATTTATTTGAAATTTGAAAAAAAATAAGGGATTTCATTTTTGGTTTTCAATTTTAAAACTTGACAGTTATTAATACCATGCAATACTTGTATGTAATGTCTAGTTTAAAATCAGCACCAGGGGCAAGAACTCTGAAAGACAAACAAGAAATTGAAAAAGTTATTACAAGTAATGATTCTTAGTGTTTTTTTTAAATTACTTTTGTATAGCAAGACTTGCATGGTCAGTGCACTCTGGTCCAATCTCTTTTGTGGACTTGTGGGGAGAGGGGGTATCTGGGAGAGTTAACATACTGCCTTTAGGCACTAAGCAAACACAGCTCAGCTGGAGTTGGGATTTGAACCTGAGCCCCCTTGATAGACAGCCAAGCAGTTTTTACCACTCAGCCACCCATCCCATGTTGACTGTTAATATTCTTTTCTCTAGGAAAGATTGCAGCTAAAAAGTATATCTTTTAAATCTACTATGTATTTTTAAGTTACTACTCATTGATTGATCAAGAGGTCTCTTAAACTGTCATATGGATTCGCATGAAATTTGATTCACAGGTTCCTTTTACCTCCTAGGCACTCACTAATAACTGGTTTTGACAGATTCTCTTCTTATCTTATAAAATACAGACGTTACTTCAAAAAAGAAGATGATTACATCCTACACATGTCCTTAGGTCAATCTAGTCATGCATTTTAATCAATGACTTAAACTCTGACAAGTAGCCAATTTTAAAGCAGCCGAACCAACAAAATTTGCGAAAAACTGCATGCTTTCCATCAAACCTTTGTATTTCATAACTTTATATTTGCAGCGCCCATTGGAAGTTTATTAAGCAGAAAACTATTGGTTTCACACCAGAGAAGAGCTCACCAATATACAATACTATTTACATTTTCAACAGTGAAACAAAACAAAGACTATGTAAAATAATACAGATTTAAATACACTGGAGAAAAAATCTAATTATCATATCAACCTTTTAAAAACAATTAATGCTTTCTAAAATAAAAAAAAACAACAACACAATAACATGAAATATAGTGACAGCAATTAGGTGTGGGTTGATTCTAGACATTTCAAAACATTATTTGGATAATTCAAATTATTTATTTTATAGCATCTATATATTAATCAAACTACAAGATCTACCTCTGCTCATCAGTATCTGTAACTAATTTGCACTTTAAAAAAAAACAAGACCTGTAAACAACAAACTAACAAAAATAGATTTCAATCGTATAAACTCAAAATTATTGCAAGCAATATCATTATTGACTTTTCATTGTCATTTGACAGCAACTTTGATTCTAATAATTTTTCGTAACATTTTGAGATTACTAAGAAAAGTGAGTAATACTGGTGAAATGCTTTCTGTTATCTATCTTACATGATACAGACGTTACTTCAAAAAAGAAGATGATTACATTATATGTTATATATATATGAGCCCCTTGCTGGCTCCAAAGACAATGGATGCACATTTCTTTCTGGTTTCATTTCTTTCTCTAGCCTGGACAGAATCTAGCATGACTAAAGTTTGCCGCAGTTCTGATAGGGCCGCTTTCTATTATATTTAACTAAGAACTGGGTATTTTCAGACTAAAAGTTAATCACAGTGATCTGCTCTTTGTTTACTGAGTGTTAGGATCCTGTTTACTTTTAAAAATAGAACAAGAGAGAAAAAGAAGAGAAAGTGATATAAAGAAATGTGGTGGAGATTAAATAGAACCCAAAAAGAAAATCTTGAGAAATTGAAGCAAAGGAAAGGGAGAGATAATGAAATAGATGGACATAATAAACAGTCGAAAACACCGGATTAAAAAAATCAATGTTACAAACTAAATAAAACAAATTACTTTGAGCTATAAGCCAAAGAGCTGAGACATTGGATTCTACAGTCGCTGAAAAGTGCAAAAAACAAAAATTTTGTATGTTTTTTTACTTCACTTATTAGTACTTTCATATACTGTACACCAAAGTGCATGATATGTTAGTCTTGCCTCCATGAAAATCTCCAATATAATAAAAAATATTAGGTAATTGATTTATAGTTTAGGTGGTTTGAACTCTAAAAGTGAAATTTATTATGTTTTGTTACTTATTTTGTTTATATTTTAAATACTAAATTAAACGACAATGAAATTACAATGAAGAAACAATCTGGCAAGTCAAAGAATGCAACCTCAACACCAAAAACCATTCAAGCATTTAAAATTATTAAATGATGTGAACATAGAAAAGAAACTAATTACAACTATTATAATACTGTAATAATACTGTTATTAAAACAAATGTTAGAGTATTTCAATCAAATATTTGGTTAAATCTGAAATTCACTTGTAAAAAACAAGCCATGCTGTCGCCCCAACTGTGATATAGTATTGGGCATTGGATGCTGGAATGTCTTGGCATACAGACCAGGGTCAGGAACTCTCTTTAAAAAAAAAAGGAAAAATATTCATATCATAAATTTTCAAAATATTTTTTTTATCAAGACATAAGGAGAAAAATTTATTGGCATTCCAGTATATTTTTTTTAAGTAGCATGCCTATAAAAAATGTATGAAAAAAAATCAAAATTCTGCCTGATCACATGGTATGTTGTCACAATTGTCCGAAGTTTGAATGTTTCTGAATCTGCCATGCAGAAGATTGCACTAAAACATGATAATGCATGAACTGACAACTTAACTGCCATAATTTTAGGGTAACTGTATCCCTTTCAGAACTTTTGCTCTATGGGGGCAGATGATGTAAAGGTCTTCTGTTTCTATGACTGAAGGTTTATGATGGGGGCCAGCACTTCCTCAATGTCTGTCAGTTACCTATTAGACTTTGGTGGACTTATTAATGGCATCATAAAAATCCTAAGGTTAAAAAATCTCATTATTTATTAGGATTCAAAATAGATACCTTTCAAAAGCCAAGCGCTTTACCACTTGACCACCACATCCCCACACAATTTTAATCTTGGTGAAAACAAATGAATATGAGACCCCCATATCTCAATCAGTCATGCTGTTTTTAAAAGTTTGCATTTCAGGTTAACAAGAATGTAATTTAAAAAATGCTGGAAGATGACATGGAAAAGCTCCAATAATGCAATTCTACTTCTTTGGTCTACCAAAAAAAATATTTATTTATCCCCTCCACTATAATGTGTTAATTTTGTGAGAAAATCAAGTATATCATTTGCTTCTGGGAGGATCTAATTTATATTCATTCAAAGAAATATTGAGAATAAATTAGCCTAAAAATAAATTAATAATAGTAATCTTAATTATCCATATGGAAATTTGTCTTACAATTTGTCTCTAACTAAAAATAAAACAGCATAAAAATTAGAACTAAGTAATGTGGAACAGTTAAAAAAAAAATCATCTATATTTCTAAGGCTATATGTAACTTAAATCAACCAAAAAAACAACTAATTATAATTCTAATCTCATCAAAAGTATAAAATTTGTAAAAACAAAATGAACACAGCAATGCACTGCAAACGAAACATTTCAATTAAAAAGTGTTGGTTAGTTATGTAACACACTCAATTTAATTTAGAGTTCTAATTTTTATTATACAAAGACAATTTTTAGCAAAATATTTTGTTAGAAAACAGATATGTACCGGTATACAGCTTAGGAAGAATTTATAACAAGCCTACATTTTATAGTCCACAATTTGATTCTAGCATAATAATGATAAAAATATCACTAAATTCTTAACAATAAAGTATTAAAATATTTTCATATAGGCTGTAGGTATAAAACAAAAGGGGTAGGGGAGAAGTATGATAGGCACCAATTTTCCATTCCTTAGAAACCCAGATCTTTTTTCTTCAACCTCCCATAGTTCTCAATGAGGATCATTTTTACAAAGTTGGTTACAGTAACTATAAATAAAATGTTTTGTTTTGACTTTCTTTGTAAAATGTTTTACATGTTTTCGAATGTTCCTTTAGAGTTGAAGATAATCTACTTCCTAGTAGTGGGCAGGTTTGAACCCGGGACCATGGATAAGTCCGAACGACAGTCCAGCGCGCAAACCGCAGACCAGGCAGCCATCTTACTTGATGCATTATTCAAAGAAATAAATGAGAAATTTGCTAATGCCTTGGTTTATTTTTAGTTAATAGTTTAGATAAATCAATAATTAATCTCAGAATTAATGATAAATAAGAACCTGAACAAAAATTGTTAAGATTCATAAAAAATGTCCCAAACTTTTTCCTCAACTAAACATTTCACACATTCTGAGTCTTTAGCAGAGCACTTTGCTTATTTTTCTAGAGAGGTTAATTCACATGGTGGCCTTTTAGTTAATTATCCCATCTATTCAGGCCTCATGGAACACAAGGGCTCTGCGGAACACAGTTTGGGAAACACTGACCTAGACAAATACAACTTTTTATGTTTTAGTAACAAGTGGTCAACATGTAAATATAAAAGTAAAACTACTGCACTATCATGTTAGCTCAAGCACTAGGTAGTAAACAGAATAAAAAACAAAGATGTGATCTTGAGATAGTGAACAGAATAAAAAAACAAAGATGTGATCTTGAGATAGTGAAGATAATACTGTGACATGATCAACAAATAAACAAAGTGCAAAACTGTGTGCCCCACTGCAAGTCAACAGAAATGCACATATTTTTTTTTTACAAAAGTATGTACAATTAAGAAAGCTTGAGAAGTTACATTGAGAGCTGCAGTCATATAAAAGTACATACAAATTTAAAATGCTTCAAAAGTTTGATGGGATATTGTAATTTTTTCATAATAAAATCTTTTGCCTGTCATTTGTTTTCATTTGAGCTACATCACAATTATATGTACATTTTTTTTTGTTCTGTTAGTATTTGTTTAAATACAAATGTATGCATTAAATACTTTACTTTAAAAAACTATTTTATTTCTTTAGAAATATATTCTAATATAAAGGGGAGTATCAAAAATGAAAATTTATTTATGAAAGTAAATTTTCTCTTAAATTTTACTTTTGAATGACGAATATTAGTTGACAAATAGGTGCATAACTAAGCCACTGTTTTAAGTGCCAATTAAACTGCAAGCACTGAATGTGTTGAAAGAAGTTGATCAGCTGACTACCGAGTGAACTGAATGAAATCTTGGAGTCTTTGATCTGAAGCAAGAGGTTACTGCTGGCATCTTAGGAGCTGTATCCTTCACATTGTATGCATCGGGAGAAGGGCCTTCTTTCTGTTAAGTTAAATAAGAAAAACTTTCCACTGTAGGATTGGTCATCAATAATAATTTATAATTATGTGCTAAAACCTTGGAGAAAGAGGTTAAGTATTTAACCCAGTAATTAACATTCAATTGTTAATGGGGAAGAAAGCAATAACATTCACTAAGATGTAAATTATTTATGACTCAAACTAGGAGTCCTCTACAAGAAAAAAAAAAAAAAAAGGATATTTGGATAAGTGGGAAGTGTGGTCGAGAGGCTAAGTTCACTTGAACTTGGCTTGGCTACCTATGAAGGGGCCTGAGGTTCAACACCCGACTCGAGCAGCATTGTGTTTACTGAGCGCCTAATGGCAGCATGGAAAATGTTCTTACAGATACCACCTCTGCCCCACTAGTCCACAGACAGACTGGGCAAAAGATTAAATAAAAACATCCAAATACTAAGAATAAAAGCAAACAACAGTTTTTAAAAGAAGGAAAAGAGTAGGAAAAAGGAGAAAAGTTAAACAAGTAAAAAAGTTAAACAAGTAGAAAAGTTAAGTAGAAAAGTTAAACAAGTAGAAAAGTTAAGTAGAAAAGTTAAAGAAGTAGAAAAGTTAAACAAGTAGAAAAGTTAAAGAAGTAGAAAAGTTAAACAAGTAGAAAAGTTAAACAAGTAGAAAAGTTAAGTAGAAAAGTTAAGTAGAAAAGTTAAGTAGAAAAGTTAAACAAGTAGAAAAGTTAAGTAGAAAAGTTAAACAAGTAGAAAAGTTAAGTAGAAAATTAAACAAGTACAAAAGTTAAACAAGTAGAAAAGTTAAGTAGAAAAGTTAAACAAGTAGAAAAGTTAAGTAGAAAAGTTAAACAAGTAGAAAAGTTAAGTAGAAAATTAAACAAGTACAAAAGTTAAACAAGTAGAAAAGTTAAGTAGAAAAGTTAAACAAGTAGAAAAGTTAAACAAGTAGAAAAGTTAAACAAGTAGAAAAGTTAAACAAGTAGAAAAGTTTAACAAGTAGAAAAGTTAAGTAGAAAAGTTAAACAAGTAGAAAAGTTTAGAAACCTAGAGAAAATAAGTGATAAAGATTGGAGTTTGGAGCAGACTTGAAAGAAGGAAAAAAATACAAGCCAAAACAAGTTTATTTTGTTAGGCTATGATTAAAAAAGTAAAGTTCTCCTTTCATAACTTGTGATATATGGTGCAGATCATGTAAAGATCATCTGTTTCTGTGCTCCCGTGTTAGTGTGAGATACCCATTAGAATTGGGGGGACTCAGCCGCCTTAAAAATCCTAAAATTCAAATCATTGTCTTCACTGAAATTCGAACCTTTGACCCCCTCACCAAACGCCAAACCACAGTGCAATATAACAGAGAACAAGTAAAATACAAATATATCTTATCTTATATAATACAGACGTTACTTCAAAAAAAGATGATTACGTCCGACGTGTCATGTATTCAGTCATGCATATTAACCAATGACTTAAATTCTGCCAAGTCACTGGTTTTCCTGGCTAGTTCAGGCAACCCATTCCATGCTCTAATAGCACTAGGGAAGAAGGAGTATTTGTACAAATTTTTCCTTGCATATGGAATGAGGAAATCAAATCATATCAAATCTCAACTCTAGTGTAAATTCTGTCATATCAACAAAGAAAAATAGTAAATACTATACAATAAAAAGCTGCTTATGAAAAATATAAATTAAAGTATTGAAAAGTGATTCAGTAAAGTACCCAACACAACAACGACATAAGACACATTCCTTTGAAAAAAGAAGATTAAGATGGATAAGGCCTTGAGAAAACTCGTAATATAACCAGACAATCATGACCATGAGGTGTCAGACAAAGAGCATGAATTGTATAGAAAGCATTTGAAAAAAAAAGAAAAAAAGATCTGGAAACTGTTCACTAAGATTGTTTTTTAAAGATGTTTCTTTATAACAAGTCTGCAATATTTCAGCCAATGTTGTGACTTTGCTATGCATTGATGTTGGTTAACATCTTTGTACTCTGATGTTAATTCATATCAATACTTAATTAAACTTATGTGTACAGCATTACTGTACATCCAAGCTAAATCTATTGCTTTAAGATATTCTTATTATTATTAGACAATATCATTGTAACAGGATTTTGAATTGTACCCAAGAAAAAAGAATCAGAAAAGAAGAAACACACAAAAAAAAAAACTTGTATTTTTTTTTTTGAGAATATTTAACCAAATTATTAAACATAAAAATCCATAAGACTAAATTCTTTTGCTTAAAACTTGATTTGAAATTAACGAAATATTTATTAATGTACAAAGATAATGATAATAAAATTAATTATATATTTTTTTTAAATCTTTGAAATATGTTCTCTTAAAGTGAAATGTTGTATAAATGGACAATATAGTAGACAATATAAAGATCACTTATTTCTAGAAAAAGATTGTGAAGATCTCTACTATACAACAATTGTGATGTGAAGAAATCATATGTCTATAAAAAGATTTTACTTACTGGCCTGAAGATAAATGTTGGAAACCTTTTGGTTTGAGATTTAAACATGTAGTTTCTGAAGTAAAGAAAAAAATCCTTTCAAAAAATTAAAAAAAAATACAAATGACAAAAAAACAACAACAATATTTGAGGAAGATTAAATCCTTGAATGTCCTCTATTTAAAGATTATTATAAAGCCCATCTAGATACTTACTTCACTGGAGCCTTTTCTCCATTCACAGCCAGATAACCTTCCACTAGATAAGCATTTGGAGGGACATTTATAGCCTGAAATAAAAATTAATGGAATTAACTTTCTGCAGTCTTCAACCATGTGGATGTCTGCCTGTCATGCAGTAGATGCTTTGGACATTGATATTGATGGGCCCAGCTTTAAACCCTGACCTAGTCATCTTGCAGAAGATTTGGGTTAGTATTTAATAATCTTCATTTCTGGAGAGTGACTGAAACTTGTAAAAACCCACACACAAAAAAAACAGCATTTTTGGCAATAAATTAAAAGCTGAGTTTTAAAAGGATGTTTTTTGACATGTTAAGTAAAATGAATTTGAAGAATGGTATGTATAGTTGATTATGGTTACTGATTTACATATTGTCATAAATCAGTGTTTCACAAACTGTGTTCGGGGAACCCGAGTGTGCTGTGAGGAATGAATAGGTGTTCCATGAACTACCGGGATAATTAATTAGTAGGCCACCTCTTGAATTAATCTCTCTAAAAATAAGCAAAGTGTTCCGCTAAATACTCAGAATGTGCAAAATGTTCCCTTGAGGAAAAAGTTATAAATGAATTGTTGCCACAAGTAGGCATGGTGTGTGTAATGAGACCAAGTCTTGCGTACTACAAGCGGTCAAGCCTTAAGAGGAACAACCGTTTCAGAATAACTTGTGTGAATGAAATTGTCATGTGATCTTCCAGTACGGAATGGCAGCCGACCTTTGCTCTTTCAATCATTTTCCAGAATGCTGAGAGAAATGAGGACAGTCAAGTATAGTAAAGGACAGTTCAGTGATTGCATAATAAGTGTTTTGTGTTACTAATTGTACAGTATTTGGTTGTTAATTTGTAATGATTAATCAAATATCATGCTATTAAAACACAAGTTGTCAAGTTCTTTAAGCTGATGGCTGTTTTGTCTTCGCTGAAGAAACTTTGGAGAGAGACGCAACGATATTTTAATTTTTAAATTGTTGCAACTTTATCCGAGAATGGGTGAGGAAAAATAATGTGATCAATTATCTGAGGGGACAAAACCTTATATATTTAGCTGTATTTTTTAATACTGAAGGATTCATTTCCCTTGTTGGTATCAAACAAAATAATTTATTACCAGTAATTAATTGACTAATCGGTTAATTTTTTAAATTGATTCATGTCTAGTCTACTTGAGCAAAGTTTTAACTTGATCAGAGAATGGGTGTGGGAGAAATAGCATGTACACGTTTTTTACCAGACAGACAGAGGGAGTTGATGTAATTTTTGTAAACAAAAATATTGGCTATAACATTACTGACAAACAGAGTCTACCTTATCTTTGATCCCAAAATTAAGATAATCTTTAGCATCCCTTGACTCAGCTTTAAATCTGTAGGTTGCTGGTTTCTTTGTAAGGCTAAAATATAATTCAATGTAAAACTTATGTTTCATTTCAAGACATAGCAGTTAATGTAGCAGGACAATGCAAAGTTTAACTGTTTCTGGGGCTCACAGTTAACAAGTGAGTCATGATACCTAAACACCTTTACTTTATTCAAGAAATATCAGTAACTTGAAAATGGGTTGAGTCAGGCTTGTCCTAGAATTTTCAATTAAAAAAATCTCATCCTTCACAGGGATTCAAACTGAAGTAGTTCAGCATTGCTAAGTACGAAGCATCTGCTTTATATCCTGAAGCTATGTTTTCATTAGTGTCTAACTTATTCATCTTAAAAATGATAATGTAAAGGTTAGACAGTACTCATTTTGTTGGTCACATACCACACCTTTGTGAGTAGAGAAAGAAACCAAATTCAAATAGATTTTGGAAATTTTAAGTTTGTGTAGATTTCTTAACAGTAGCTGCATGGATCATGCACTGATATGCAGCAAGGAGGTTAATATTCAATTACGCAAGCAAAGCATTTGTTTGTTATTGAAAACTTATTTTTAAAGCCATCTTAAATTTAATAATAACCATAGACTTAAACTGTGAGACATAGTGGCTGAGTGGTAATGCATTTCGCTTCCCAACGGAGGTGTCCCTGCTTTGACTCTAGGTGAAGACTGGGATTTTTAAGTTCGGGATCTTTATGGTGCCTCTGTGTCGACCCAATTCTATTGAGTACCTGACATTAGTTGGGGAAAAGTAAAGGCAGTTGGTCATTGTGCTTGCTATATGACACGCTCACTAGCTGTGGGTCATAGGAACACATGACCTTTACGTCATCTGCCCCATACATCATATGGTTTGAAAAGAACTTCACTTACTTTGTACTTAAATTAATACCACACAAAATAATAATTTTTTTTTTAAAACAATGCTATTATTAAAATGCACTAAATAGACAAATCAAAGCATTGGGTGTGTTTAGTATGAGTTAAAGTGAAACTCATGCCCAACACTGATTTTTTTTTTTTTGCTATTTTATTTTCTACTTTTTAGTGCCTTTTAATATAAGCTTTTTTTTTTTTTTAAATTATTTATGCCTTTTTAGTCTTATATGTCTACAATCATTTTGACCACTATTGCTACTAAAACAAGGTAACGATCAGAAAGAATGTTAGTGACACAAACACTGAACTTATTTGTGTCACACTTTGGCCTTACCATTCGCCAAGAAAATTCACACAGGTATGTTACATGTGTAGGGTTATTGTTTACATACCACCCATGACTTATCTCCCTTATGCTTAGTACATTTTCTCTATAAAAATGAAATTAATTAATTATGACTAATTGATTAACTAATTGGTTGATTTTTTTTGTTTTACTGATTCATGTGTTGTCGTCTAGCAAGAGCTTATAATGATGATTGGATGAGTTGAACTGGTTTAAAACCAATTGCGAAAATACAAATATACAAGAAACATACAGCGTGACTCTAAGCATTATAAAAAAAGGCTTTTTTTTTTTTTTTTTACTTTTCCAGGAAATCTGTACACTTATAAGCTCCAGGCAAGAGAAGAGCCCCCTTCCCAGGATCAACAGTGTGGAATGCTTTTCTTCCTTGGTCTCTAAATGCATAGGTCCTGGGTTTTTTGGCCAGTTCTGATAGGAAATCAATAGTATCATACGCTCCTGGCGAGGGTGTAACCTGACAATGTAAACAAGACACTCAATTTTATTACTGACTGAAGGACTATTTAAATTAAAGATATTGTATAATTAATACGACTATTTGGTCATGTGGTGTGTGCTAGACTAGACTGTCTCAATTGTCCCTGGTTCAAACACTCCACACAATTATCCCCCTCACCCAGCAGAAGGACTAGGATGTAATAATCTTTAAATTTGAAGCAACATTTAAAACATGTCAAATAAACAAGAAACATAAATGCCATTTTTTTAAAATATGATTGAATAACTGCCGGGTTCAGCTTCTCTGGTACTGATCTAAATTAGATCAGGCACTATGGGACCAAAATACCCCCTCAAAAAGTAGGAATTAGGTCTGTCTCAGCCTGCTAAATTTTGAAATATGATGTATCCCAGCTGTGTATATGTCTTGTAAAGTTTTGGTGTTTTTGCACCATTTCTTCATCTGCAGCGCAATGCAAGTCCATGCACAGTTGATCAACAATAAATTCTTCTTTGGTCTCATTTTTATATTTTAAGGTTCAGACGAATAGTCCTAAATCTGCGATAAACTGTACAGTGGTTTCCATAATCTGGCAACTCTCCATGCAGTTTTTGTTCTATAGAGGGGTTCTGGGGTCAGATTCTTGTTCAGGCCTCTTGTTAGAGTATGCAGCTTTGAAGACCATGATTGGCATTCACAGGTGATGCTCCACAAGATTGAATCTCACTAGTACTTATTTTTTTTTCCAGAACATGTGTTGTCTCATTCTGTTCTGTCAGGTTCTGACACAAAATATATATTGGTCATATCAGAAAAGCTTATAATAGGCACTGTTTTTCTTGAAATAGAATAAATTATATAATAAGAATAAAAAACAGATTAGCTGCAGTGACTTCAAACTAACATTGCCTGGATATATCTATGAAAGTAAAATAGTAATATAGTTACATCTCTCTTGCATATTCTCCCCTAGATCTCTGTTATATCAAGAAAAAAAAAGTGATAACATTTTAGCACACTTATATTGATGAAACGCTTCTATTTTCTTTGTAATTTATCACCCCTCATAGACGCTACCTCTTCTCCACAATCTTTCCCTTACACAGAGGTATGGAGCAAGCAAACCTTGAAACACATATAATCCAGAAATATTTGCATTCATAATTTTCATTTTACTTGCACATTTTCATTTTGTTTTGATGCAATCTTTCCAATTGTACATGTATGTACAGTGTAGCAACCAATTGATGCTATATCAAATACACTATTTATGGAATGATAAGATAATTTTGTTTAGTTAAATTATAAATAAATACATATATACCTTAGGGAGAGGGGGGATGCCTCAGTGATAAAGTATTTTGCTTCGTCTGAGGGGGGTCTCAGGTTCGAATCTCTGTGATGGCTGGGGATCTTGAATTGTGGGATTTTTAGGATGACCCCTTAGTTCATCCAACTCTAATGGGTTCCTGACATTGGTTTGGGTAAAGTAAAGGTAGTTGGTCATTGAGCTGGCAACATGACACCCTTGTTAGTCAGAGAAATAGATGACCTTTACATCATCTGCCCCATAGATTGCATTACTTGTACTGCACTTACCTTCAACTCTGCTCTCCACCAGTGTTCTCTGTCAGTAATAGGACTTTCATAAACATCACTAAGAACAGTTCGCTCCTTGAAATAAATGAAAAAGAAACAAGTAGCATTAAAAAAAGTTTTAAAAAAAATACATTTCTCCTTTATGACGCAGATGGTGGTCTATAGCTTCTCATTCTATTTATTTCTTGTAATGCTTCAATATTGCAAGAAGTCTTTCCAGTAAAATTTCCACAATCAAGTTCTTCTATTAACAGTCCAGCTAATGATTTTTACATAAGATGGTGCACAAAATGTCCATTCTTTACTGAATAACTGTGGCATTTTACATTTCGAAACACAATCTTTTCCTTTTGCAACTTATTGTGTGACTAAAGAGGTCAATCCTTGATACACAGCTGCGGTCACCAGGTGGCGTTGCAATTTCACCCTTCTTTCTAATACTGTTGTGTATGGCATCTGCTATCCGGGACTCTTCCTTTATGCTCCATCTCCATGTGGATCTATCCAATGCCACATTTTCCCAACTGTTAGTGTCAATTTTGAAGAGCTTCATGTCGCGTTTGCATACATCAGTATACCTTAAAAGTGGATAACCAGCGACTCTCCTGTCTTCTGTTAGATCACCATTAGAATGTCTTGTGGAAGTCAACCTTGTGGCATTCTATGAATGTGACCAGGCATCTGCTGCTGATAACAGCTCTGAATAACGTACAAAGAAGTGCAGTTTATTCCCACTGAAGCTGAGACGTGTTTAAAATTAAAAAGACATGAGTCAAATTTAATTTGTAAGATTTTTACATTTTTCCCAAACATACATAAACTGTCACATTCATCAAATACCCAGTGTCCACTCATCTGTAAAAACCCATGAAAAGATTGCAAGCTAATAAGAGGAATTTTAAAAAAAGGTGGCAAGCTAATAAGAGGAATTTTAAAAAAAGGTCCAATCTTATTTAAATATGATCAATTAAAAACATTTGTGTCTGCAATCCTTTGAGGGAGAAACTATCTTCTTCAATTTTTTAAAAATAGTTTCAAAGTTGTTGTTTTTTTTTTGTAAGAAAGTATTTATAAATGTGTTTTTACAAATTAACTGCAATATTGCAGATCAATTTTTTTTCTCCTCAAATTCATTTAAAAATAGTTTTCATTTTTAAAATACCAGCACCATAGAAAACATATAGATCTAGGTCAGGAGCTGTAAGAGAAGCACAAGACGAACTTGGTTTTGGAATAATTAACATATTGCTTTTTTTTTTTATTACTTTTGTATTTGTCTGGTCTAAAATGGAATAAGGTCACACTCGCCCAAGACCTTCCTTGGTGGAAAATCTTGTGATTTATTAGGCTATAAGATGTTTGGATTAAAATGTTAATTATTAAAGATTAATAACAGAAATGAAGGCAAAGTGAACAGCAGGCCCTCTAGGATGTAGCACATTGATATTTGTGCAACAGAATCTTTTACATAAGACTTACATTTCACTTGACAGTTTCAGACTTTCCTTTCCTTTCCTTATTAGCTCAAACTTCCTCTAGGAATGCAGGGGACATAATTAATAAATTGAACTCTGGACCACACAGCAGACAAACCTAAGATGAGGCAGCTGCCTTTAAGTATATTAGCAATAGATCTAAATACTTTGTCATCTTGTTTGTACAGGAGACAATGCACAATATTGCGAATGTCATCCAAGCTACTGAGCTAAGTACTTATTTTAAAGTGACATGTGTGCTGAGAGAAACATATCTTCTTATCCTATAAATTACATACATTCTTTTATTTTAAAAAAACACATTATCTTAGAATCCCATCCAAGCCTAATTTCTAAAGTTTGTATTTCTGCCTGGTCATATGCTCTGGACTGTCATTAAGTGGTTTTGATGATGTCCTGTAGGAGGTTTGGGGCTAGGATGTCATTATTTATATTCAAATCTGAAGGAACATCCCAAATGTAAAACATTTTACAAAAGTATTTGTAGCCTTTAGCCCTGCATGTAGAATCTAGACTAGATCTAGAGTATATCTTCTTTTTTGAAGTAACGTCTGTATTATATAAGATAATATCTAGAACAGTTATTGCACAAACTGAAACTCAGTTTAAACAATTGCTGAATTGCTTATATTATTAAATCTAAATAAGTAAGGTCTATTTAAAATTACCTCCCATGGATGGTGATAAACCTTTGTAGTTGTGTTTGATGCTGTTTGTGTTCCGGTGATGGTTTCGCTAACTAAACTAGCTTTATTGGAAATGTTTGGCTTTCCAACAATATTGCTACTTCTACTTCTAGATATTGCATATAATGATCGTTTAAAGAGTTCATTAGTTACTGGCTTAGCATTTAGATTGGCATCTCTGAGTGAAGTCATTTTAGTTGCATAACAATTGAAGACGGTATTTGAAGACTACAAGATTACCATTATCATTATAACCATAGGCATAGGGTGTAATCTGAACTGTGAACTGTAAATGTTATCTTTTTAATAACTTTGTTAGTTTGTATTCAATGCGCATGGCAATGAGCGTCCCTGGAAACATTTATTTCCTGTTGTAAATTTAAAAGTTGAATCTAATTAAGATGAAGGTAATCACATCACTTTGCCACAGGATAGTCTAGATATATTTATGATACATCTAAATCTAGATTACAGATCTAGAACCTACATTTCATGCATAATTCGCTGGCTGTATGGAAATCTAAACTAAGGCCGGAGAGCCGCTGGTATAGATCTAGATCTACTAATGGAGAGTTAAAAACAAACAAACTAGGATTTGATTTGGCAATTTGTACATATGTCAGTTAAAATATTAGAAATAACGTCTAAGACAGCGGTTCTCAACCTTTTTTTGCTCGGCGACCAATTTTTACCATTCCTCACTACACCACGACCCCCCCCCCAAGTAAATTATTTTCATTCATTAGTATAGGCCTAAGTAGCTGTGCTTTCATTAATATAAATGTAGAAAGCTCGACAACTGATGTAAAAACGAAAATTGGGGTATCCCAAAAATAAATAAATAAAATTAGTGGAAAAAGCTACATAAATGCATATTCTATTCTATTCTATGGCCTCATTCAGTCGCGACTCGCGTGTCGACTATGGATCATCTAATGGAAACAGGATGAATGCCTGCATGGGCATTAGCTGTGGTCGGAACGATGTCGCCCACTCACCATTTCCCCCCTCTCCACGCAGCTGATGTATTCAAAGCAACGGCAGTGCCGACACAGTTTGGGGTCATATTACATACGGTATGTAAGAAATGTAAAAAAAAAAAAATACATTTTGTTGAAGGAGCGTTACATTTGATTATAACTTTTTAGCTAAAATAAAATTTAAAAAGGGATTTTAAGAGTGTATTTTTTTGACAGGCTCAACTCGCACAAATTATGAGTCGGTTTCTTTTCATTGTGATGATATTCATTTCGGCAATTAATTCACGTTGTACCAAATAAGAACTTATATGGATATATATAAAAGAGTTTTTTATTTTGCTTGTTATTATTACAGTATAAATCATTCATACAAACACGTAGGCCTACACGTTTTCGCGATGATAATCGAGCGAGGGTGTCATGTGAACAGCACAGAGGCGGCCTAAAAATCCCAGCCTTTACAGAGATTCGAGCCTGATAATAACGTTAACACAATGATATGAGGAACAGATATGCTAAAAGCTCACACGTTTTTTTATGGCAGGCATTTGAGAAGGATGTTAATGTGGTCAACACCCTAACCCTAACTAATGCCATGAATGAAAGAGCTAGCTGAACTAGAATTGTGGATCTCAGCCATCACAAGAAATGTAGATTAGTGGACCAGCACTCTGTTCCTACATTTGAAAGCATTTGGTTTTGAAATTAAACTTTTGTTCTCAGGTTTTGGGACAGGGGCGGACTGGCTATATGGGCATTCAGGCAAATGCCCAGTGGGCCGGTAGGACCACCTAAATGGCCTCATGAATGCTACTATAGAAAGTATAAATTGTTAAAGGCGTTAAAGTATTCCGTTGTAAAAGATGCCCTTTGAGTGTCGTGTTAAAGAATAAAAACCTTGAACACTCTACTGTGTAATGCTAATTTAATCTCTGAAGGCGTTCAGCATAGACCCAGCCACCTGGGAGACAGAGGCACATGACAGAGCATCATGGCGTCGCACTGTGAAAACTGGCGCACATGTTGCTTAGGAAAAGAGAACAACGCTGGCAGAAGAAAAACGCTAGAGAAGAAAAGCAAGGCCAATGACACTAGCTCCAACTGGAATAACATGCGCAGTGTGCAGCCGAACATTCCTGGCTCACATAGGTCTCACCAACCACATGAGGAGGCATAAAACCCCAGTGCAAAGCCCTCAGCCCCCTGGATGACAAAGTGGTCATCATCGAACCACGATGGACGAACTATATAATTTAATCTATCCCATTTTCCGAAATAATGTAATAGAACACCCGTAGACAGTGCTACAAGTTGGCTTCATCCCTAAGGGCCTACTCAGTTAGCGACTAAAAAGCAGCATAAAGATATAGGAGTTTACTATATGCATGCGTTAAATTATCGATATATTATCAAACTTAACAAAATGATTTTAAGGAGAGATGGAACTAGAATTGGATGCCGGTCATATATATGATATACAAGATATAGGCCGAATGGTATAAAAATGCCATAGCCGATTTTGACACCTAGTCCGTCCCTGTTTAGGCCTTAGGCAGTGGGCCCCGCACTAAATTCTAGGTGTAATTTATTAAATTAAAACAGCCTCTTGAAAATCTTTTAAATAGCAAAATGTACGAAAAGTCCTGGAAATCTGAAATTATTCAAATCTAAAAAATTGTCATTTTGGGGTGCCAAACAAACAATACAAAATGTTAATTTTGACATTATGTTTATCCCTAACCCAGAGTGGGCCCCTGTTGGACTGGTAACCCACATCCCAAAGAAAAAGTGTGTCAAATAGGTCTACCGGTATAGCAAAAAATAAAAATGCAACGTATATTATAAAGATTTCTAGACATTGGTGGCTGAGTGGCTTTCGAACGTAGGGGTTTCGGGTTCAAATCTTGGCCAACCAACCAAATGGGTCCATGACGTTATTTGGGAAAATTAAGGGCAGTTGGCTTTTGTTCTTGCCACATGCCCCCCCCCCCCTCATTAACAGTCGGCCTACGAAACAGATGACATGTGGCAAGAACAAAAGCCAACTGCCTATTGACATCGTCTGCCCTATAGATCGCAAGGCATGACAGGGGTACTTTGATGAAATAACATACTGAATGTGGGACGATGTTTAATACAAGTTGGTCTAATTGTGTAAGCCCATGTCAACAGAACCAAGAGTCCCACGAGATAATTTACTTTTATCAACAGCCTTTTATGAAATGTGTTAACAAGGTAAACTGTTCACCAGTAAAATCTTGTACTGTAACAGCGTTTACTTATGTATTTTCTAATAGTCACTAATTCATGAACTTTATAAATCTAGAAAATGTGAAGAACTAGTAAAAAAAAAGAGATATTATGTAGACAACTGGTAGCATCTTATAGATTAGATCACATGCATGACAATCAGACTTTAATTCTGCTAACTCATTGGTTTTCCTGGATGATTCAGGCTAGCGTATGAAATAAGAAATGTTTCTTAATCTTAGTATTTTATTAGACAGAGTGTTTGTAAATGATGGTTGAGTGTTTTATATATTATTGCTACTTCACCTTTTTAGGTCTTCTGTCCTGAACGATTTTACTAGACAAATGTGAATGTTAGCTTGTTATAAATATGGCTCTATTTTGCGTCTGTTCTAGTTTCTCTGTTTTCATGAGTCGATAAGCCCCAAACGGAGGACACATTCTAAAATTGGTCTAACTCTAACCAAGGTTAAATAGAATTTCAATTTTGTATTTGTCTGATTTGTACAAAAAAAATTTTTTAATACATCATTAGACTTTGATTTAAAATAATTCTCATGACGCTTCAATAAATACAAATCCTAGCTGTTTCAAGTTTTACCACGAATAAGTTTTTATGTTGTTACCCATTATTTATTGGGAAGAAAGACATGCTCCATTATGATTCCTATTTCATTTAATTCTCTGTAAAAATCTCAGGATCTTGCTTTTAATTGTATAATAGGCATAACATTTGCAAAAAAAAATGGTAGGTCATTTATGTAAATTAAACACTTCCTAGGAGTGATTTAGTCTAGATTATTCTCTCCTGAATCCATTGGTGTAACGGACGTTTTTAAATGGATTGTTTTGTATTTTCTTTTTGTCCCATTCCCTAGTTGAATACGTGTTCATTTCTGAAAAATGTTAGTACAAGTTTTCCCCCCTGGTTATTTTATCTTTGCTAGCTTGAGTTTTATATGACCAAATTCCCCTTTCTTTATGTGATTCAAAGTAAGATCTTTAAGCAATCTTGTTTCACTTTACAAATTTGGACCTTTAGTAAAAAAAAAATCAAGAATAATTTCTTTTCATTGACTGCATGTTTATTAAAAAATACCAGATCTATATAGAAGTAAAAAATGAGAAACTATGTATACATACTGAGGAAGAAGTGTGGATAATTCATCATGTGTAATGAGCCAATAGTTAGTACCATTGTCATTAGTAATAGACGGTTGCAATGATCTATCTTAGGCATACAGATCATTGAAAGATGTGCTCCATGATCATCTTCTAAAATGTCTTGACTAGATAAAATAGTCATGAAAACACTGAAGTTACAAGAAAAAACTCTAAGATGTATATGTGTTTGTTTAGTCTAAGAAACCAGTGATTAGTCCTATGCATTGTACAAATGGGTCTATCTAAATACCACATGAGCTAAAAAAAAATGTATCCTAAGTTAGAGGAATGCTTATAATGTTTAATTTCTATATATAGTGCACATGAAACAAAACTAAAGATGTAGAGCAATAACATTTTTTATTGTTCTTCTACAAAGTTGTTTTAAAATACAAACAATACAAAAAGAAATTATATATAGAAGTGAGTGCAGTGAGAGGAATCCAGGTAGTAGTTTAAAGGCGGTAGGAAAAAAAAGACTGAAAGAAATGGAAGAGAATCTACTTCTATAAAGACCTTAGATAATAACATGTATTAATGTCATCGCCAGGAATGGAATTCAAACAGCTTCATAAATAGCACAAAGGGTTCAAATAGTAATCATGGGAAAATAAGACTAAAATCCTCAAGACTGAACATGCTCTCTCCTGGCATTACAGAATGCTATAAAGATGCTAGGAAGCAGAATTGAGCCAGATGACTAGAGCCAACCTGTCAAATAATAAAATCTAACCCTGCTCGAAAATTCTCTATAGCTATTGTGTAATGGTCCCAAATAACATACAATGGACAATAAAGGAAAAAATGCTTTCATTAACTTAATATATATATATATATATTTATGTAATTGGATAGTGTCCAAGCTTTTATTGTTTAGCACAATCTAGGGCAATAAGTGCACCTTCATTGAAGAGATGTGCAACCAAACCCTTCGGGGTCACCAAGCCCTAACCAAAAAGAGCACATACTTTTAAAAAATATGATGCAAAATGTGAGGCATAATTAAGAGAAAAAAAATATAATTATGAAAAGAAACAAATCAAACAAAAGATAATACAAACCAAGAAACCATAACATTCACATCACATGAGATCCTCGTACAGATCAAATTAAACGTAATTAAAATCAAACAACCAAAACAATCAGGAAGAAAAAAAAAATTCCAGAACTCGAAAAATTGTAATCCTTTTTTTTTTTTTAAAGTGAATTCCTGCAAATCTAATGTCAAATTTGGAAATGATTGAGCTAACCACAACACTTTCAGTAAATGATCTGTAAAAATCCAAGATCTAAAAGCACAGGGTAAAAATTTAAAAGCTGCTTCCAGCTCAGACTGTTCAAGTCAACATATGGAAATGTTAAATGTGACATTTATTTTGTATAAATATCAGCAGACAAAGTAAAAAATGTCATGACTGCACCAAGCATAGCCCAAACTTTCAATCACACGTAATCACAAGAAAGCAGTTTTCACTCAATCCATTCATCACTTGGCCATGCTGCAAATTTTAAGATCACCAGATGGAGCAGTTGTTTTGAGCTCTTTTGTTCACATTATGTGCAGATGACAGTGGTAGAAAACAATGAAGATGAATACAACTAACACCATTCATATCATTACTTGGATGTCATCATTGTTACGAATTCTGAAAAATAAAACAGAATAAAGGATTAATAAAATGCAAACTTCAAAAGAAAATAATGTAAAATTACACAGTGATCCCTGGTTTATTTCATGTAAAAATTCATAAAGTAAATGCTTCAGAAATTATTTTCCCATATATTCCAACAAACCATGAAAGAGAGAAATTGCAATAGCGTAAGTAAAATTGGCGAGGGATCACAGAATATCTCAGTTGGATATATACAAGCATTTTAGTATAAGTGTAAAAATTCATAAAGTAAATGTTTCAGAAATTATTTTCCCATATATTTCCTATAAAAAAAAACATGAAAGAGAGAAATTGCAATAGCTTAAGTGTAAATTGGCGAGGGATCACAGAATATCTCGGATATATATACAAGCATTTTAGTATAGATTACTTGATATAACTATAAGGCTCTAGTGCCTAAAGGAAATTTAAACATTTTTTTTTAAATAAAAAGAATGTGGTAAGAAAGGGCTTGGTAGACCCATTGCAAACTTAGTAAAAAGTTAGTTAAACAGAACCCTAAAGAAAAGAACGATTTTTTTTTTTTTTTTTAAATTTGAGGATTTAAATAATTACCTTCATAATTTACTTGTCCATCACCATCAATATCAGCCTCCCTGATCATTTCATCTACTTCCTCATCTGTTAATTTTTCCCCCAAATTTGTCATGACATGCCTTAATTCAGCAGCACTAATAAAGCCATTGCCATCTTTATCAAAGACACGGAATGCTTCTCTAATTTCTTCTTCACTATCTGTATCTTTCATTTTTCTAGCCATCATGGTTAAAAACTCAGGGAAATCTATTGTTCCATTACCTGTTTAAAAAAAAAAGTTAGTCAAATTATTTAGTTAAAAAAAAGTATTTTGTTACATCTGACTATTCAGAATTATATACTCTAGTGATTGTTTCTGATTTGAAAAAAAAAAAAAAAAAAAAAAAAAAAAAAAAAACCACCACTCTTAGTCTTAAACAATAAGATTTAACTCTTAATAAAAATGTTTTATTAGAAAATAATTGAAAAAATAAATTTTTCAATGGACAAAACAACTAGGTGCATAATCCCAGGTATGTACCTAGAAGTCTTTTCTGACACTAATTACAAACCCAACTTACCATCAGCATCTACTTCATTAATCATATCCTGTAATTCTGCTTCTGTTGGATTCTGACCTAAAGAGCGCATGACTGTGCCCAATTCTTTAGTGGTAATTGTGCCGTCACCATCTTTATCAAAAAGACTAAAGGCTTCTTTGAATTCTGAAAAGTTTAAAATAATTTCATTATTATATATAGCATTGAATTATAGTCCAAATACAAATTAGCACAGCTTGAAATTGAATGTCATTAAAAAGGATTACATTTTACTCCAATTTTTATGCACAATGTTTAGTAATGGAGAAAACCTTAGGCTGAAAGTAAAAATATTTTTTGTTTGTTTACCAATAACAAATTTTAAAAAAATTTAAAGGATCTAAACACAGATAGACCTATACTGGTACTTTAGTATAAATAGGAGACTGACTTTTTTTTTTGCACTCAGCTTATGATAATGCATTAAATTATATGAATAAAGTTATTTCACATAATCTTTTAATAATTTTAGAATCAATATTTATAAATAAAATAAATATTTCTTCTTTTCAAAAGACATTCTTTAAGAAACTTATTTCTCTACCTAGATCTTTCTATTTTATTTGATCACCATGGGAATTAAGATGAATGTTGTTTTAATAAGAGTAAATTCCTGTAACTAACTTTATTACAAAATAGTTTAAAAAAAAAAAAAAGGGGTGGGTTGTGGGACACAGGAGGAGAGATACAATGATGAACAACCTTTTAAGGTAAAATTTGACAACTACGCTTCTTATTATTCTTACAAAACACATACATGGCAGCATACAAAATTACTTCTCTCTTTTTTTTTTTTGGCAGTATTTGTACTCTACAGATATTACTAACAGCACATTAAACATGAGATATAACAATGAAAAACTTGAAAAATGTTCTCGTTAAAAAATCTCTAAAATAAAAATTCTGTTGAGAGTAGATTTAAATCACAATTAGTATGAATTAGTAATTAGTCTACCTAGAATCTAGATAAATATATTACCTGCTATTTGTTCTTCTGTCAATTGGTCAGCCTATAATAGATAAAAACATATTTGTTGAAACAAAGTATTTTATTTACTCTTGATTACTTTTGATCTAAAAATTGTCAAAATGTTATTTACAATACATTTAATTTAAAGTAGTACATTTATATAGAGTTGTAAATAGATGTAGAATCTGGACAAGATATCTAGATATTATCTTATAAAATACAGATGTTACTTAAAACTAGTCATGCATTGAGAATTTAGATTATAGTATAGTGTTAACCATTTACTAGATATACACCTAGTCCTAGTGATGCTTTTTCCTCAGCAATGACAATGTTTCCTATACGAGCTTCTGACAAGACTTTTATAAAGACTAGAAAAATAGATCTATTCATGCATTTGAAGTAGATCTAGATCTAGAATTCTAAATTTGTACAAGTATGATCAGGAGAATCATGATAAACAATGTCTTGCAACAGATTGAACAGATTATGGCTGTTTCTGACTAAATATTTTAGATAATCACAATGATACATTTAGAATAATAATTTTTTAATATATCTAGATTATAAATCTAGATCTAGTGCTTTAAAAAATAGTTTAACACCCTACACAACACAATGCACACAACAAAAAAAAAAAAAAAACGTTTGGTTTGAGCAGAATTGTGGTTGTAGATTTAGTCAATTTAGAATAATTTAGATATCTAGATTTAGAAGGAAGGGGGTTCAAGTGTAGACATCTGTCATGTGTGAAGTGTGTGTTGCTAGATCTAGAGTCTAGTCTAGATGTTCATGATAGATCTAGTCTAGACTAGAGTCCTAGTCTACATTGTAACTCATTGTTACACATTGTAACAATACTAACATACTTCTAGATTCTACTTTCTAGTTCTGATTAGTATGATTATTCGATATCATATCTCCATGACAACCGGAACTTGGTTTAGTCTTTACAACTATTCTGGATTTCTAGACTAGTCTAGAAAATAGGTTAGACTAATCTAGATCTGGTCAACAGAGAATCTTATCTTATAAAATGCAGTGTAGGTTTTTAGAATACTGTTTAGATCTAGAGAAGATCTTTATGAATGCTTCGCTATGAAGACTTTACCGCCAATCATAATTTTGAAATTTATTAGCTTGATACGTGAACAAAATGATAAGTCTCTCTCTAAATACACTTGTAAAAACAAAAAATAAGTATAAAAGTGGGATAAAAATTGGATAGCCATTTTAAAAAAGTGTAATTTGATGTAGGATGTAAACAATCAAGACCTACCATTTTAGATTGAAATGGAGCTCAAAAGCAACTATAATCCTGGTTTCACGTACGGTGAGTCAACAATCACTTCCGTATCCGCGACAATTGGTACTCTTAAATTCTTGCGCAGAATCAAAGTAGTACAAACAAAATTAATTTCATTCACTGACAGCAGTTAAGTAAACACAACACTAGATATATTTTTATAATCCGAAATATATAATGTCATTAGAATTCGAAATCCTGAAGATATGTGAATGATGTGTGCCTAAAGCGAACTACTTTTCAAGAACTGTGTGCATTACTTCGCACGCCGGTTACTTGACTACACAGCTTCCCCGCCAAATGTTTCTGGCGAAACTGATTTGTAAACGCTAGCGCGATTGGTTGGTAAGGATCTGCAATGCGACATTGGCCCGTAGTCTATATTCAGTATGTTGAGGGAACGTCGCGTATGGCGAAGCTAAACTTCTGTAGCTTACGTTTGACCAAATATTTAAGCATTCAATAGATTTCGACAACTTATTAATACATTACACGATAAGTACTTAAAATAAAGGGTATAATAAGCAGCAACATTAATCTACATTGTTTACGAAGGGTAGGGGGCCTATCGATCGTCCGACAGGTGTGGGTGGGAAGAGATCGCGGAAGGAAACCTTTGACCTTTCTATTGAGACTTGTGTCATTCAGTTATACCAGTGAGGCTACACAGCAGTAAAAACAATCTAAGTACCGTAATAAAGCACTACAAACAAGGCTTTTTTTTTCGGCTTCCACTTTGTCCTAATAACTAAAATCTCAACGAGTTAAGGGAGATAAAACCAAGACTTAGTAAGATAAACCTTTGTTTTGCCAGTAGGGTTACTAGAGGCGTAGACGTCCGTCAAAAGAAAGACATACCGGTATCCTCCTGTTTTTGGGTCGTGTCTCCCGTCCAGCAGTTATTGAAGTGTGAAGTTGTCTAGTTTTTCTTTTTTTGTTGCTATTGTAGTTATATTTCCTATCTTGTGTCTTAAATGCAAAAAAAAAAAATAAAAAAATTCTCGCCTAATAATAAGGCCTGTCTTTGAGTCCGAAGATTAGTTAGGAATGCAGTATATCCCGTGGCTACGCAACCCCAGCTGTGACCTACATATTTCGCCACATCCAAGGCAAGCATTACTGACATTGTCCGCAGGTGCTCGATTTAGATTTTCTATTCGACGTCTGCGTCTGTCCTCGGCAGCGGATTTTCTTCTTGTCTCATTTGGGTATCCCGCGGCCTTAGTGAGTGTCCTCCAGCTGTCTCGTTCTCAGGCCGAATACAACCAGGTGCTCTCTTCTATGTCTGCTAAGGCAAGTTGGCGCCTAAGCTGGTATTTGAAGCGTTTCCGTGGGGCACCTCTGCTACGCCTAAACAACACTCTTTAATAAACAGCTGTCCCAGTGCTGTATTTAGACTTGAAAGGTCCTTAGCTTTGAGAAATGGGGCTCTTCACAGGTCCAAATATTATATATGTCAGTCCTTGATATTTTTTTTTTTGGGGGGGGGGGGAGGGTAAGTTATAGATTGTATTGCCTATATGTGTATCCCTCCAAGAGCTGTTCGTATTTTCAAGGCTGTTGGCTCAGCCTCAGATGATCCAGATCTCATCAAGATATCTAATTTTTTTCTAGGGTGGGGGGGGGGAGAGGGGGAGAGAATTAAAAAAAAAAAACGCCCCGGGCACCCACTTTGGGGGGGGGGCCCAAATGAGTGTTTTTTTACATTTAATATTACACAAAATGCAGGGGCCCCCAAAGAGGTCAAGCTTCTCCCCCGGGACCCTAAATGATGGCACATTTTTAGCTACGCCACTAGATACAGCCTTGGTTTTGCTGCCATGTTTTATCAAATTGTAAGACTAGTTTTTTCAAGGTTTTCCGTCTTTAGTTTTGTGTCCGTTTGTGTCAAGCATGGTTATTTTTTTTTTGTCCTCCTCTGGGCACGCGGGCTCTGGTAACCCCATCCCAAATGATACACCCCAATCCCCCCCCCCACCCGAAAAAAAGATAAACACCAGTAATGGCAATGTCCTCGATTCCGAAGATTAAGGATAAGTGCTGTGTTTCATGTGACTACGCAGACCCAGTTGCGACCTACATAATTTTGCACAAGGTGTATTAAGTTTTCTTTACTCCTGCGCCTGTCTTTTTTTACAAGTGCGTACTACTGTGCCTTAAAATGTGTCCCCGCGGCCATCGTGAGAGCTCTCAACAGTCAAGCTGTAATGTCATACCTACGACCCCCCTTCTGGCCATTCGAAACTGTTGTCCACGGTGTAGTGTGAAACCACATTTCTGTAACGATGTTATGGTCTTTGACACGCGTGACGTGAACATAAGTGGTTCTCACTCTATATTATGTGGACGACTGTGTTGTAGTAAATATATAGACCCCTATTTTTTCCCTAGGGACTTGTGGACTAGAATAGTGTCACGTCCCTAGTGACACCTCATTGTTTACAAAATGAGGACATTGTACCTATTTCAAATCAGGTCAGCGTACCCACACTTAAATGACAGAAAGAAGCCGATTAAAGCTTAGTTCAAGGCTACAGCAGGGAAACATAATTAACCTAGGTTAAATTACAAAAAACAATTAAAAGGAAAATTAAATGTAAACGGGTCAAGGAGTCAAGGATGGGTATTGAATTGTCACTGTTCTTTATCCTAATGAAAAATATAAAAGGCGGAGTGTTAGCTTGAGACGGGGGAGAGAGCTAGAAAGTTAGGCTTAGAAGTCGCTAGTTTTTAAAGTAAATATTTACTCTTGATCATTTTCACTGAATCCTGTATCTGTTTTATATATCTTTGTACACACATTTATTGTTTCAAGTTAAGTTTTAAATAATTAAAACTCAAGAAAACATATCAGCACTTTGTTACTTCATTGATTATTAAAGTGTTTGAACTTAATCAAGGCACCTCCGAACCCACATATGTCATAAGTTTATAGCATCAAGATCTGCCAGTTAAATAAACATAATAAACACGTGACTAATAGATGGTCCAAATTCATACGCCTAGGGAAAGAGGATTTCTCGTCTGTGTGTTGTTACACCCCTCCAAGAAATAAAAGTACGTTACTCTTTTCAAATTTGGCAGAGGATGGTGAGTGACTGTCGTTGTGTGTGAGGAGTGACTGTCGTTGTGTGTGAGGAGTGACTGTCGTTGTGTGTAAGGAGGCACTGTCGTTGTGTGTGGCGAGTGACTGTCATTGTGTGTGAGGAGGGACTGTCGTTGTGTGTGGCGAGTGACTGTCATTGTGTATGAGGAGTGACTGTCGTTGTGTGTGAGGAGTGACTGTCATTGTGTGTGAGGAGTGACTGTCGTTGTGTGTGAGGAGTGACTGTCGTTGTGTGTAAGGAGGGACTGTCGTTGTGTGTGGCGAGTGACTGTCATTGTGTGTGAGGAGTGACTGTCATTGTGTGTGAGGAGTGACTGTCATTGTGTGTGAGGAGTGACTGTCGTTGTGTGTGAGGAGTGACTGTCATTGTGTGTGGCAAGTGACTGTCATTGTGTGTGAGGAGGGACTGTCATTGTGTGTGGCAAGTGACTGTCATTGTGTGTGAGGAGGGACTGTCATTGTGTGTGAGGAGGGACTGTCGTTGTGTGTGGCGAGTGACTGTCATTGTGTGTGAGGAGTGACTGTCATTGTGTGTGAGGAGTGACTGTCGTTGTGTGTGAGGAGTGACTGTCATTGTGTGTGAGGAGTGACTGTCATTGTGTGTGAGGAGTGACTGTCATTGTGTGTGAGGAGTGACTGTCATTGTGTGTGAGGAGGGACTGTCATTGTGTGTGAGGAGTGACTGTCGTTGTGTGTGAGGAGTGACTGTCATTGTGTGAGGAGTGACTGTTATTGTGTGTGGCGAGTGACTGTCATTATGTGTGGAGAGTAAATGCCATTGTGTGGGGAGTGGTTGCCATTGTAGGTGAGGGACGTCTGTCATCTTATTGTGTGTAGCTGTGTTGATGGCTAGGAGTGCAATTAGGTGCTAGATAACCATTTCACTGTTTGTGAATCACGTGATCTGATAGTTGCGGTATCGTTGTGTATTATTACTGTTATAATCTAAAATACAATTTACATTATGATTACTTTTCTTTTGTTTTCATTCGATTAACTATGTTGATAAAGACTACATCGTTGTCCCTTGTAATTTTGACCGCCGTTGTAGCACTTGTGCTTTGTGGGAAAACAAACTAAATTATTACATTGTTAAACTTGGTAAATTGTGTGGGAAGTTACTGCCATGTTGCCAATCGTAATAAATAACTAGTCATGTAAAGTACTTCCTACTTCTATTGATTGAACTACAGAACCCTCCCCTGGTTTCCCCACTACATGACAGCGCACGACAAAAAAACAAACAAACAAAAAACAACAAAAAAAAAAAAAACGTATCAGAAACAAGCAGCTATAGTATAAGTGTGTGTGTGTGTGGTAAAACTCACGTCTGCGCCATTCACCCAGTGAAACTTACTCAGCCAGAAGGCAGGCGAAGGGATACGGCTGTATGGTACCAAAAACAAAAACGAACTTTTTTTTTTCTCTGTTGTTGAAGCTCGTCCGTCAGAAAACTGTTTAAAGTTACTGTTTAATGAATGATTCATATGTAAACCTTTCCCCTTCACTCACAGCGCACCGCCCAAACACTCCGCCCAAAAATAAATTAAAAAAAAATAAAATAAAAAAACACCACACCACAAACAAGTTACATTATTAGACGGAGCCTGTCTGAACTATTTGCACTAGAGACGCGAGGCGCAAGAGCTAGAAAAACCGGCACAGATTTTCATGGGAAAAAAAGTGAGGTGTGGGGGGGGGGGGGGGAGGGTGAAAGCGGTGCGGTTTGAGAGATAGACGATTTTAAAAGTGGGGCGGTTGGTACTGCACCAGAAAGATTACTAATGATATAAAAATTAATAAATTGCTAACACAATGAATGACTAAATAATGTAGGTTAGAGGGCTAGGGGGTCAGTGAAAGTGAATAATTTAAAGACAACTTCAAACAATTGGAACGGGGGCAAACGTTTCGGGGGGGGGGGGGAAGGGAGATAAGAAAGGGAGTTACAAAATAATACAAAGTTCAGTTATTTACACCACTGTTTGTGTTTGTATTAGGCTTATATCATTATATTTCCCCAAGACAGGAAACGAAAGTCTCAAAATGTTTTGCAAAGAAACAGGAGCTTCATAAACATGGGGCAGATTTAGAGAAAAAAAAATATTCAGGGGAAACGGAAAAAAGGGGGGGGGGGGGTAAAGGCATTCCAAAGTTCCTACGAGAAGTGGAAGTATATAAGGGACATAACAATAGCTCTAGCTTTCATGAAAAGAATACAAATATTAATCGTCTCTGACACAGAAAGACACAAAGATAAAGGCACATTCCTCGTTCCATATGTTAGGACAAATTTGTACAAATTCTTCCCTAGCGCTATTAGAGCATGGAATGGGTTGCCTGAGTTAGCCAGGAAAACCAGTGAATTGGCGGAGTTTAGGTCATTGGTTAATATGCATGACTAAATGCATGACGCGTAGGACGTAATCATGGCATCTTCTTTTTTGAAGTAACGTCTGTATCATATAAGATAAGAAGATAAGAAAGAAAAAAAAATGAGCAAGAAGGTGGGGGCAAGGGGGTAGAAGAAGGTCAGCAGATGCTTTTAAATTCAACCATTTATACTGAAAGGGGTTGTCCAAAGAAAACCTGGTTTGGACAACAAGAGAGAATGGTCTGAACCATCGCTTAATATTCTGCTACGAACAACTGCTGAAAGGAAGGAGTGGAAGGGAAATTGTTGCGCGAACTTTCCCAGCGCTCCAGCCCTGAAAATCAAGGGACAGAGGCTGATGAACTTCTGCTACTTCTTCTTCGTTCTCGTTGTTATGTTGAAGCGTTCAGCTAACTAGACTAGATACATGAGATGAACTGCGCAGTGGTTTCCAAATCAGGGAGCTCTCCATAGAGTTTTCTTTTCTATTGGGCCAGTGTCTGTACGGGCCTCATGGTAAAGAGAACAGTATTGAAGGACATGGTCAGCATTCTCTGGTCATATTTCACTGGTTCCAGTTGTATGTTGTCTCATTCTGTTATGTCCGGTCCTGAGTCGAAAGTTTAGACGTTGATATTGTCGCAATAGCTTTTAATAGGCATCATCTTTCTAGTGATTCGGATGAGAGTTTGTCCATTTTTTACTTATTCTATTCACTATTAGTTCCTTTCTTTCCTCTGGATAGAGTGCGATGTTTAATTGTGAGTTTGTTCTCCCACACTTGGCGAGTGTATCAGTCTTCTCATTTCCTTCTAGTTCTATATGTTCTGGTATCCACTAAATAATTTTTTTTACTGTTGTTGTTGTTGAGCTTTATAAGTGATGTAGTGAGTCTTTTCATATAGGAGGAATCAGAGTTTTCCCAAGCTTTGGAGGATTGTTTTCGCATCGGTTAGAAAGACAATCTAACTGTGAGGTGTACTTGGATGATCTGTTAGCGTGATAGCTGCTAGTTCTAGTGCTTCTCTTTCTGCTCTGTGTCTGTCAGAAAGCTCTCCAGTTGCAATGGATTTTTCTAGTTTTTCTCCATCGGGCCATTCGATGAGTATTCCAGCTGTGGTAGTTTTATGAGATGATGATGAAGACGACGTCTGATATGATGATGCTTAAAATGTTTTTCACGCAATGACTCGGCGCTGCACACCGACAACAAAATTGCGCACTATCCTGTGCATTTCTACACTTTTTGGTTTTCTACCAACACAGGACTAGAAGCTCTGATAGAATTGTTCATTTTGCTCACTTGTATTTCTCTATCCTGTTCTGATTAAACTTAAATAACATTTTCGTTTGTTTATTAGAGAATGTTATATTTCGTATCGAATTATAGGGGAATCTATGCTCTTTTCACACAACATAAATCAAAGTTTATTCACCCAAAAAATCAATTTAGTTTAATGGGGTCAAATAAACGTAGGCATCGTCAATTAGAAGAGAAAGAGCTAAATGAATCTCACATGACAGTGCTGGCCAGTGCCTCCATCCTAACAGACTCATATTTTGACGTTATGATTTTTTTTTAATAGGATGGACAGTGCAACCAGATAGGAAGAGAATATTACAATGTCCGCCCGTCCCCTTTTTACTTCAACGTTTTAATTTGACATTATAAAAAAAGGCTCTAAAAAAGATAAGAAAGAAGAGTTTGAGTCATCAACAAACTCAGAGGCGGCCACACCGAATTCGTACTGGACGTAGAATATCAAGCCATGGTTTTTGTTTTGATTGTGTGGAGTTAAAATAAATAAAATTATTTAGCTTTTTTTTTTACTTTAAAACAAACTAAAAAGCCTATCATTGATAATAACAAAATAACAATAAGGCTTAACTGCGAGTCCGAAGATTTATGAGGAATGCATTGTTTCCGGTGGCCACGCAGCCCCAGCTGTGACCTAGCTATTTTGCCACATCTAGGGCAAGTACATCCAGTGTGGTCGGTTAAGTTATTCTTTTCGCCGTTTGCGTCTGTCCTCGGCAGCGGATTTTGTTTTGGTCTCATATATATATATATATTAGATAAAAGTCAAAATCAGCTTTTCAATAGTGTTATGGTGTGTGTGTGTGTGTGTGTGTTTCTATGGTGACAATTGGTTGTAACTGATGCAAGATAAGTGGAATTGTTGTCAGCTGTCTTAGGTAATGGAGACGACTTCAGAACGCCTGACTGAAATGACGTTTTATTGTGTTCAATTTTGTTCAGAATACCATTTTATATTATTACTAAAGTCTGCTATATGAATGTTCATTTCATCTCAAGTTGATTTCGTCTTTATTGTAGTTTTTGTCACAAAAGAAGTTATTCAAGTTATTTTAAGTTTTATAAGTTAAGACAGCGGTTTAGTTTGTTTTTTTTTACCAGCAGACAAGTTCTACAACCCAACGACCACCCACAACAAATAGCTTTTCTAGTTTCTGCGCTCTGAACGGGATAGACACACAGACGTCCAGACAGAACACACAAAACAAATAGCGGACTTGGCTGCTAAAAAAAAATAAAAATAAATGCTTCGTTTAAGTATTTTTTACACTTTGCAACAACAATGTTTATAGTCATAATGTGTTTAGAAAGGAACGAGGAAGTCAAAAGAATGTAGAACAAAAACAAAACAAAACAAACAACAAAAGAGGTGGGGAGGAGGAGGAGGGAGAGAAGGAAATGGGGCTGTGCGTGTGTGGGAGGTGAACTAGTGTTCGAATGTTTTCTGAGCAGCAGATAGATCAAGATGTAGGCCTGACCTATCTGTCAATGTTGACAGTTTTGTTCACCAAATGTTGTCTAGTGCTTTCTGTCTGTTTAGCAATAATTAGCGTGCTGTTGCACAATTCAAAACATCGTAGTAGGCGAGGCGCTTTGTCTCTGGGTCAACGTCGGCACAGAGAGGCGACCCAGTTTTTGGGATAGTCAGCGGAAATGCCGCTACGACCATACGTTGTATTTCGCTAAATTGAAAGACATGGGAGTAGCCATGGGCGTAGCCAGGATTGTTTTTGAATGTGGGGGGGGGGTGTTGGTGGTGGTAAGGTTTTTTTTAAGGGGAGAGGAAACTTGTTCTTTGCTTGAATAGTCGTAGTTTTACTTTATTAATGGAGCCCAAAGACTGCTAGGAAAACAGGTCAATGTGTAACAAAATTTAATGAAATACTCAGAAAGACACAAAGATAAAGGCACATTCCTCGCTCCATATGCTAGGACAAATTTGTACAAGCGCTCTTTCTTGCCTAGCGCTATTAGAGCATGGAATGGGTTGCCTGAGCTAGCCAGGAAAACCAGTGACTTGGTAGAATTTAGGTCATTGGTTAATATGCATGACTAAATGCATGACGCGTAGGACGTAATCATCTTCTTTTTTTGAAGTAACGTCTGTATCATATAAGATAAGATAAGTTTTCGGTAGAGGGGGTGAAAACCATCCCTTTGACCTCGCCCATGTATACATCTATGTTTTTTTGTTAGTCTTTTGTAATTAATTAATATAGCAAGGCACGAAGAATTGCAAAGGATAGAGAAGAATAAAAGGGACTGGTCAACAGGTCAACAGGACATCTGTCATACTAGTCGTAGTATTATAATTTACTTATATGTAGAGTGAGTAAAGCGTGATGGCTGGGTAGTAAAGCGCCTGGGTTCAATACCGTGTTGGAAAAAAGCATTGTTTCAAATACTGTCTTGAATCTAGTTACAAAAAAAATGTTTATATGTATGTGGATGACTGTGGGATGCTCTACAGACTGTTATCACAATCGCCCCACGTTCAAACCTTGCTTGCTGACATCCTCTGCCGTCTTGCAGGGGGGTTTGGGCCAGGACGTAACTATTTTCACTTCTGAAGAAAAATCTGAAAAAAATATGTTAATCCTAAAAACAATAACCGGGAGCGGGGTGGCTGAGTGGGTAAGCACTTGGCTTCCAAACCTGGGATCCTGGGTTCGAAATTCGAAAGCCTGGGATTTTGAATTTCGGGACTTTTAGGGCGTCCCTGAGTCCACCCAGCTCTAATGGGGACTTGGCTTTAGTTGAGGAAAGTAAAGGCGGTTGGTAGTTGTGCTGGCTACATGACACCCTGAACTGGCCGGATATAAACCGCGGGTCGTAGTTTGGCTATCACTGCTATCAATTGATTTATTTAAACGTATCAACGATCTTGGTGGCTTCAAAGTTGACATTGGACCAAAGTTTCAGCTGTTAAAAAATAGCCTGAATGTCTTTATTTTGTTGTTGACGCAATGGTGAAGTATGTTGACATTAGCAGACCGTATTTTAAACCCTTCCCACTTCCACCCATTCCCTGTGTTGGTTTTTTACCAGTGCACTAGGAAACAAAATTCGTTGTCGATTAGTTTCTCCTCCTCCCTCAGCTCTTCCGGTCGTAAGTGTGGCAGTACAGTGGTGTCACCTCCATGGGGGGGGGGGGGGCAGGGCGTCACCCTGGTAAATATTTGATGGGCTGTCCATGGACCAACAACACTCCAGGGGTAGGGCTCTGTCAGGCGCGCGACTCCCTGGATACATTTCAACGAACACAATATCGCCAAGCTCAGAGCTCGATGAAATTAAATTTTCAAACCGCTCTCCATTCTTCTTACCTAAAAAACAACAACACACACACGTATATATATACACACACACACACACGTATATATACACACACACACACACACACACACGTATATATAAACACACACACACACTATTGTTTTCAAGTACACAAGAAGCTTGTTGTCTGGTCTACAACTGGCGTATTTCAAACTCACTGACCGTGATAACTTGAAGCATTTCAAGCAGACCTTTGTAAGAGCGTTACTACAAGTTCGGTGCACTAGAGGTCACGTGACTTGAGAGCAACCAAGTTTTATAGAGATTCTTGAGGCCGTTTTATTTTGTTTCCTTTTATTTTGAATTAGATTTTATATATATATATATATACAGGGCTTTTTTTGTGACGGTAGGCACCGGTACCGGCACTTTTTTGAAAAAAAAATTACTTTTCTTGTATTTTAACGTATATAATTAATTTTGAGTTGTTAAAAGTTAGGCAATCAACTACTGAGTACCGGCACCTAATCACTGAATACAGGCACCTATTTTTTGTTTTACAAAAAGCACTGTATATATATATATATATATATATATATATATATATATATATATATATTTACGTTTTAGAAATCAGTGGAACAAATGAAGTTGATGAATTTTAATAAATGCAATATTACTTAACAAGGGGGTCTACCGAAAACTTGAAATTCATGGCAAGGGGTCTACGACACAAAAAAGTTTGGGAACCGCTGATCTAGACCAACAATAATAAATCAGTGAGATTAAAAATATTTTACTACATTTTTTCTTTAGCGCTCTTTCATGCTTTTAGCTTTCTGGATACTCTATGATCCTATCACTTAGCGGGACCTGAATTCGAACTAATGGCTCACGGCTCCTCAAGCCGACATACTAACCACTCTGCCAGTGAGGTGCGTAAGACTATAAAAGATTGCATAGCTATGTATTGTTTGTTTTAAACTAAAGCGGCGACCTATAAAGAGACTACCTCAGCTTTATACCACCACTTCAGTCAAGTACAATTTCTTTCCCTTGTTCAAGATACCAAACAGAATAATTAATTGCCAATAGTAAATTAACTAACTGACTATTTTTTTATATTTTATATTTTTTTATTCTTGTGCAAGAATTTAGCGAAATTTCAGCTGGATCCGATATTGGGTGTCGGAGAAATAACGTGTACACAATTTTAATCAGACAGAGTTGATATTTACAGAGCTTAAAGCTCTTTACCATGGTCTTTACTAAATAAAAGCGGGAATTTCCACTAACTTGTGTTCCAAATAGACTAAATTTAATTTCAAGATGATAATGTTTTAAAAAAAATTAATTATTTTTCCTCAAAGATATCCATATTTGTCAAATTTATTTATGAAAATAGGCTGTTTTCGAGATCTGTTTCCACCCAGGTAGGTTCCAGGTTCCATCCAGGTTCCATCCTTAAATTTGCAAGCTAATCAGAAAAGCTGTAAAACAAAAAAACTAAAACGATGAGGTACCTCTAAATGTGTCTGTCGCTTGTAGCTGATTGTGTCTGTCGCCTGTAGCCGATTGTGTCTGTCGCTTGTAGCTGATTGTGTCTGTCGCTTGTAGCTGATTGTGTCTGTCGCTTGTAGCTGATGATGTCTGTCGCCTGTAGCTGATTGTGTCTGTCGCTTGTAGCTGATTGTGTCTGTCACTTGTAGCTGATTGTGTCTGTCGCTTGTAGCTGATTGTGTATGTCACTTGTAGCTGATTGTGTCTGTCGCCTGTAGCTGATTGTGTCTGTCGCCTGTAGCTGATTGTGTCTGTCGCCTGTAGCTGATTGTGTCTGTCGCCTGTAGCTGACTGTGTCTGTCGCTTGTAGCTGATTGTGTCTGTCGCTTGTTGCTGATTGTGTCTGTCGCTTGTTGCTGATGCCTAGAAAAATGACAATAACATGCCACTTTAATTGTAATATGCTATGACACTGTAATAAAGGCCTAGATTTCTAGATGTATTTCTGTTTATTATGGATTATCAATATTATGTTTTAGTCTCTGTTGAATAATGTAAATAAGTCCTATACTCTCAATGTATGAGGGCATTTATTTAGCTTTGTGACATCTATTGCCTGAGTATGGAACTAAAATCATTTTGGAAAAACTAAGGATGCCGAGAGAGAAAGAGAGAGAGAGAGAGAGAGAGAAGGGGGAGAGAGAGAGAGAGAGAAGGGGGAGAGAGATAAATAAAGTTAGACAGAGAGAGAGACACACACACACACATACATCTCTCTCTCTCTCTCTATATATATATATATATAAAGCGGGAGATAGATAGATAGATAGATAGATAGATAGATAGATGGACAGATATATAGATAGATAGAAAGAAAGAAAGATAGATAGATAGATAGATAGATAGATAGATAGATAGATAGATAGATATACAAATAGATATAAAAAGAAAGATAGATGGATACAGATAAACAGAAAAACACAGAAAGAGTCAGACAAGAGAGTGTAAAAGAGAGTGAGATGAAAAAAAAATGAAAATTTGAAAAGTCTCAAAATATTAATTCAATTTATTTTTCAACTTGTATAATTTAATAATAAGAAAGAAAAACTGTCTGTTTTAAAACATGAATTTTCCATTAAATTTTGAAATAAAATCTAACAAAGAAGGCAATAACAAAAAAACAAACAAAAAACAACTAGAGTCACAATGTATTTGATAAAACATGTCTGGAAATCAAATAGTATAGTACCCCTTTCAGATCCTGCAATCTATAGGGCAGATGATGTTAAGGTCATTTGTTTCTTTCCCAAAGGTTAACGAGCAGAGTGTCTTGTGGCCAGCCCATTAGAGTTGGCTTGACTCAGGGGCGCCCTAACAATTCCGAAATTCAAAATCCCTAAGACCCCAGGTTCGGAAGCAAAGATCCCATCCACCCAGCATCATGCCCCCTATAATCTCGGTATGTCGCACCTTAAAAACTAAGAACGGCAACTCTATTAATGATTCTATAGGAAAGACAAACCATTTCAATAATTTAATCTATCATATGTGGAAAAGGAATGGCTTCTCGATGACTAGTGCACCTACGTACTCTATAGTAAATCTATACGGTTGCTCAACATTGAGCTGCTAGCTTAGCGCTAAGCGTATATTTTCTGATCATTGTGTACATAGAGCTGATAAATAAGCAACGTAGCATAAGGGCAAATAGGTAACGTAGAATGGAAGAAAATTGGTAACATAGTGGGAGGGCAATAGGTAACGTAGAATGAAATGGTAACATAGTGGGAGGGCAATAGGTAACGTAGTCTGAGAACAAATAGGGGGGAGGAGGTAATGGACAGCGATTTATTGAATTCGTTTTCTACCTCAAGGTTTGGGGCGCGATATTTTATAAATATTTTTTTTGGCTTAAGTTAGGATGGTTAGATTTATAGGCTTCGATATACACGCGTAGAAAGTTTTTTTTTGAAACTAATGGCTAGCGCATGTTGCTTCATCTTCACCTATTCCTTAGTCTATTGTGGACCGGCTTTGGTTAAATGGATTCCATAGGCTAAGTGAATAGGGTGAATATGGCTGGCCTTGGTCTGTTGGCATCACTCAAGATCTGCTGACCGTCTTTCTCCATTCCTCTCTTTTGAATTTGATAGAACCTCTTTCAAAGACAGGCCTGTTCATTCTTTTATGTTGACTTTCCATCGCTTTCTCTGTCTGCCTCTTCTTTTTTTTCCTGGTAGGTTACTGTTCCCTGAAGGAAGGTTTCCTACGATCCCCGAGGACCTCGTGATATGGCCATAGATTTTTTTTTTTACAATAGTTAGCAGGTCTTTATGCATGCTGCAGATAATAAAAAAGTCGTCTCTTCCTTGACAGTTCTTGTAGTATACGAACCACTTTGAAATAAGGTTATAGCTTCACAGCATCTGGGCCCCGATCGAGAGCTACACCCCTGATGAAATGTGGAAGGTTGTGCAGTACTCTTATAAGGTACGAGGTATGCACACGCCCTCATACACGCGTACGCACAAACACACAGACTTGCTACACTAAAGGTCAGTTCAGATTTTCTTTCCTTTCAGTGTTGAATTTAAAAAAAACAAAACAAACATGCACACAAACACCCTCAGAAAGCCAAACACACATAGAAAGCACGCACGCACGCGCACAAACACACACACACACACAAACAATGTTGCCGAGATAGTAATTGCTTGCAACGATTAGTGCTTTGTTAAATATTTATAGCATGTTTAGTTGTGTTTCCATCATGGCTGTCCAAACAAATCTATCAACTATCAGATTCAAAATGAAATAGGCCTAATAAAGATAATGGAGGTGCAGTGGCTGAGTGGTATAGTGCTTGGCTTCCGAACCGTTGGTCCTGGGCTCTAATCCTAGAGAAGACTTGGATTTTTAATTTCGGGATCATTGGGCGCCTCTGAGTCCAACCAAGATTTAATGGGTACCTGAAACTAGTTTGGGAAAAGTAAAAGGCGGTTGGTCATTGTGCTGGTCATATGACACCCTCGTTAACCGTTGTGCTAATATGTTAATATTGCGTCATTGTATATTGTGAATGTTTTGTGAGAAAGAAGGATGTGACGTATTAATAAAAGATAGTCTTCTATGTCTACTTGTATAAACACAAAGTCTCTGTTATTATTATTATTGTTATTAATGATTAATGTCTACAGTATGTTATATATATTTATCTGTGACAACAGAACATGGGATCAGAAGTGGTCCACATAAACAGATGACCTTTATATCGATCTGCACTGTAGATCGAAAGGTCTGAAAGGAGAACTACTTTGAAGATAATAGCAATACGCTGAAATTTTTTTCTATATTTGTTTGTGAAACACCAAACAACTAGAAACATTAAATTTGAAATGAAATCTAAGTATTCATTGATTGTCACACTAAACTTAAAACAGAAATTTTTTTTTTTGTTAGTATTATTCTCACTTGACTGAGTTGTGACCATATACACAGTCTTCTCCATTACATTGTCCGTACATTTGATATGTCATATCGGCTGGACCAGCAACTTGTATGAGGTAACCAAATAGTGCTGTCAGTTCTCCAATAGACTTCTAACAATCTACTTCGTTTATAAACCAAGGCCACAAGCTATATAAGGGGCGGCCAACTATTTTTTTCGCGTCGAGCCTCTAAAAAAAAGTAAAGTACCCCTTTCAATCCTTGCGATCTATATGGTAGATGAGAGGCCGACTGTTTAAGAGGGTGTCATGTAGCCGGCACAACGACCAACCGTCTTTCCTATCCCCTACCTAAGTTCAGAGTTGGGTGGAGTTAGGGGCATCGAAAAAATGCTAAAATTAAAAATCCTTGTCTTCACCGAGGTTCGAACCCGGGACATCTCGGTTCGGAAGCTGGGAGCTTTGACACTGTGAGCAGAAGAGGTCCGGTTATTACCAGCAGGCCGTAGTTTGGGCACCACTGTGCTTAACAATGTTTCTTTCCAATCTAATCAAACCAACGCGCTATTTGATCCGATAGTTGAGATGTCCGTTATTGCTCACAAGTCGCATCTTGCTTGTACTTAAAACCGGTTAAATTTACCATCAGAGGCGTTACTAGGGCTAGCGCCACTTGATGCAATTAGCCAATGGTCATCCCTTCCCAAAACAAACTCTCACAATAAAATCAGTCGTTATTAATAAACAAAAGTTTCTTCTAGGTGAAATAAAATCGCCTGTAATGTTTTTATTTTTATTTTGATGGCTCCTCATAACTGGTGTTTTTATCCTCTATCGATAGCATGCGTAAAGAGGGGAACTAAAGACATCTGAATTGAACAAACTGTTGTTTTTTTTAATGTTTATTCAGTACTGAAGAGATTACATTGCCAACAGCACGTAAGACACTAACACAAGTTTACGGTTTATACAGTTCACGTTAGAATTGTTCATAAGCTGTCCAAACTTGACAATCACTGTATTTTATGATTACATCCTCCACCTGGTTACACCAAAAATCTGAAATAAACGAAACAAATCCGTGTTTTGAAACAGATCTTTAGAAATTTGAATATTCCGTGAAATTCTTGTGAGATAAATAATTTAATGTGTGTTTTACCAAGTCGTCATTTCTAGCTCGTTTCCTAATTAAAATGGACAAAGAAAAAAACACCCTGTGATTTTATCGTCAAGTAATGCAATAAATTTCATTGAGTCCTGTGCGAGTCCCCCTCCAATCAGAGGCTAGGGCCCTAGGCGACTCCATCGAGGAAAAAAAAAGGCCATAAATGACATAAATGGGTCAAGGAAAATGGGGGGGGGGATGTCACAGGAATTTAAGGAATATTTAGGAGTAAATCTAGAGGATGTATCAGTTTGTGAGATCTTGATTCAGCTAAATAAAACAAAAAAGTTGACTAATGGATGCTTAGCCATGCCCTAACCTGCTTCCTTAGCAACAATTCATGTCAGCTTTATTAGCCACTTCCTTCACAGACTCAAGGAAGAGAACTCCAGGAAGGACAATTATATCAGTTTTCCTCGGAAAAAAAACAACAAAAAAAAACACTGATTTTTAGCAGCTCCCAAAAAAGGGGAAAGACGCTATTAGTTTTGTGTTGCCTGTCTGTCCGTCTCTCCGTCCCGTTTAGAGCTCAGAAACTAGAAAAGAAAATGAAAATCGGACATCATGATATTTTAGATTATTCAAAGTTCTGATGCAAGGGCTACTTTTTTCTTTTCCGAAAGTGAACCATCTAATTTTTTAAATTTAAATTTTTCAAAAAATGACACCACTTTTCAATGAAAAACTTCAGGGGAGGTAAGTTTTTTTTAAAACAGAGGGACGTAATTATTTTTTAAGGATAACTCAGCTTTTTTAATGCTTGTGACACATCCTAGGAATTCTTGCGCTTTTGCCTCGTTTCTTTGCTTCTTTCTGTGGCTATTGGCCTCTATTTATTTTTTGTTTATTAGTAAAAAGGTACAAATTAAGTAACAATTTAAAATAAACTAATTATAATGTGATCAAGCATGAAAATAAAACA